>NC_141150.1:73946312-74249389 GCF_053477565.2 Lygodium microphyllum
CTTGCCCTAATCTATAGAGCTAACCAGCTATCAACTGATAGGGTTATATCTTGAGGACAAATCACCAAAGCCGGGGCCTTCTTGATAGGTATTTTTGAGTAGTTCATGTTCTAGCACTTGGATTAGGTCGTCTGCCCAATATGGCGTTAAGTTAGCTCTAAATGAATCCTTCTTGCTAGATAGGTTAAAAAGATGTGCATCTAGTAAGTCATCTATGATACCATGTCCAACGGTCTCTTCCATGGGTATGTGGGACATGTGATCAGACATGTAGTGTTGCTTCCCCTTGCGTACAACCATAGAGAAGTCAAATTCTAGTAGAAGTAGTAGCCACTTGACTATGCGTCCAATAGCGCAAGGTTTGTTTATGAGATATAACAGAGCCTGATGGTCTACAACGAAAGTGAAAGGCATAGCTAAAAGGTAATGCCGAAATTTCTTCATAGCAAATGCAATGGACAGACCTTCTCTCTCAATTGTGGAATAGTTTATCTTGGTATCCATGAGTTTTTTGCTAGCAAAGCTCACTGGATAGTCTAGGTTGTTTTCAGAAGGCTGGCATAAAATAGCTTCCACAACAAACTTCAAGGCTTGAGTATATACATGGGAGATTATGGTCCAATTTGGGGCTCTTAGGATTGGCGCAGTTGTCAGACCCTTCTTCAACTCTTCGTATACACACTGGCATTCCTCAATCCATTCAAATACTATCAGCAGTTTGTAGAGTGGTCTAGTGATTAGCACATAGTTCAACATGAATCGGCATTAGTACCCTTTATGTTCTAGAAAGCACTGAACTCCCTTGTATTTGGTTGGTGGTGGAAGATCAACAATAACCTTGACTTTCGAGAAGTCAGTGGTGGTAATAACATTCTTGGACACCACGTGCCCCAAGATGCATCCATGTTTCGCAAAGAACTGGCACTTAAAGGGGTTCAATGAGAGACGATACAATCTGCATCATTCAAAGACCGCATGGAGTATGTCTAGGGGTTCCCTCCAACTTCAGTGAACTCACAAATTGCCAATGAGCACTTCTAGCTTGTGCCTAAGCATGTCCTTGAAGATAGCACACATGAGTCATTGGAACATGGCTAGTGCATTTGTCAGCTCAAAGGGTATGGCTATGTAGGCAAAGACACCCCACTCGGTAGCGAATGTGATCTTATGCCTATCATCAGGATACACTTGCACTTGATTGTAACCTGAGAAGCCATCGAAGAAACTATAGGCTTCTTTGCTAGCCACTCTCTTGAGCATATGCTCAGTGTATGGTAGTGGATAGTTGTCTCTCTTTGTAGCAACATTGACTTTCTTATAATTAATGTATACTCTGATTTTTTTGTTCTTTTTCGAGATGATTATGATGGGTGAAACCCAGTTTGTACACTCAATTTCATAGATGAATCCAACTCTTAACGGCTTGTCTATCTCCTCCTTGACTACATGAGCATGCTTTGGATTCATTGGATATGGTTGTTGCTTGACTGGCATTGCATCTAGTGTCATGGGAATATAATGAGTTACTACACTTGGATCTACCCCTTTCAGCTCATCAAGGGACCAAGTGAATATGTCCATGTACTCTCGTAGGAGTGTGATGAGATTTTCTTCTTCCTACTCAGCCAAGGCATCAAATACGAGGTCAAGCTTCTTCCCTTCCCTAGCTAGGTTAACCTCCTTGACTTTGGCAAGCCCTTCTACAAGTTTTTTTGCTTGTCCTTGCCTCTTGGCACCTAGCAAGATCACTACCCTATCACCCTTCTTGAATTTTGTGAATCACTTTGGTAGATCTTGCGGTCTTTTTGGCTCCTCAACTTTCGACTCCCTAGGTTGTCTCTTTCTCTCCTCCCTCAACTGTTTGTGCCTTAGGTGGACTAATAGGTCCCCCTTTGTGTGTTTGATTTTAGGTGGTCAAGGTATTTCAGGATCGCTATCTGAGCTTGCTCTTCCGACTCAAAATTGAACTCTCCATTCTAAATAGTGTTGTGGCACTTGGTTGGGTGAGCCCTGCTTATTCGTGATCAATTGCACCTAAATATTCCAACCATGTGCGATTTCACTCCATTCGCATGATTCCTCTCTTGATTTTAAATGTATTTCCCTTTCGCGGTTTGGAATCTACTCGTATTTGCTCAATTATTTGTCCGTTAGTGTCATACTCTATTGTGTCAATTTCTTCCTTTTGCTCTCTTCACTAAGGGAACAACAGTCTTTGTACTCATCATCCGAATCGTCCTCACTCATCTGACTACTCATCATCTCCTAGGTTTCTATGCTCCTCTTCTTTCTCATCCATGACTAAGGCCCAATTGTACATTAGGTTCAGATTATGTACCTTGGTCCACTCCACTTGGGTTTGTCCATGAGATCCTTGAGGGGCTTAAGGTTAGCAGCTAGGTTGCCAACTGGCTTGTCCGTCAAGTACCCTAAGTTCTCTGGAGCTCTAGCTTGTTGTTCGGGACATGGAACGTGTCAGGGGTGGGCTGACTACAAGAGCTTTTGGCCATCATGCATAATGGTGCTGATGGCTTATTCATGGACTCGATGATTATCTTAACAACTTGCTCATATTCCTCCTCATCATCTGAGAATGGCAGATTGATGATAGCTAGCACGTGCATCCAATCTCACTCATCCTCGAGGCTAGGGATATATTTCATTAGCATCTCGTAAGATTTCCTAGCTTGAGTGTCACCCTTCAGCATAACAGAGATGACGTTCAGGTCAACCGGCATTGTCTTCCTGGTGTCCAGCTCTACTTTCACTGCTTCCCTTTGGTTGCTCAGGAAGATCAGATTGTTTCCCCGATCTTTATAACTCGTGCATTCCACATCCAGGGTTTTTGCCTAGTAGGATGTTGTAGTCTACTCCCTTCATGATGATGAAGTCCACTGAAAGCTAGACTCCTATGATTTTCAACGATCAATTCTTTAACACTCCGAATGGCCTAACTTTTGTCCCATTGGCAAGTGTGGCATTAAACCTAGCATTCTCAACAAGCGGGTCACCCAGCTTGGAATTGTGTGGCTAAGTACACTGATTCTCACTCTTGTGTCCACAATCCTTTTCCTCATAGTGTTTCCTAGTGCTAAGACTGGCAAGACTGCATGCATATCTGTGTCTTCCCAACAAGCATTAACATATAAGGACTTAGGCATTGAGTGTAGCATCAATCTAGGTATCTGAGTCACTACATCATGGTCATGTAAGTCAGTTTTCCCTTGCTCGATTGGTCCTTTGACGCACTTCTTCAACTCTTTCCATAGCATTGGTAGCTTCCTAAGCAGGTCTCCTAGGTGCAAAGTCACAAGGGTTCTCATTAATGTTATAAGAAGGTTGTTAGCTGCTTGCTTCCCTCCTAATTCCATGCTTCTTGGCCAATGGCATTGGCTAGTTTGCCAGTTCGTTGGCACTTGAGCTTTGCCTATGAGGTATTTCTCAAGGTGCCAGTGCCATTGGCCAAGGAGTAGGTATTTCTCAAGGTGCCAGTCCCTTGCTCTTGGGCTTCTCTCACCTACTCCTTGACCTTGTCTATGGCTTCAAGCTTGCGCTTTGAGTTGGGGTACTCCCCAAGCTTAGTTAGTGATACACCATCCTTTTCCAATCTGCACAATAGGATGTGCAGTATCATCACCAGTCTCCACAAATCCTGGTTTTTCCATTTTCCTTGCATCCTCCATCCATTCTGCATGACCTGTCATGTGGTTTGATGCACCTGAGTCAACATACCATACATCATTGCTTTCTTCTGCACTTGTCACAGAATTGTTCATGTGCTGCACCATGAACAAATGCTCATTTCTGTCATCACCCTGTCTGCTAGAAGATGCATAATTCCCTTGTTGCAGTTTTCCATTCATGATGTCATTCTGCTTTTTATAGCAGTCTTTAGCCATATGACCCATTTTACCACAGTAGTAGCATTCAACATTACTGTTTGCATTTTGACCTCTTTGCCATCCACCACGACCTCTTTGGCTCCCCCTGCCTCTAGAGTTACCACGTCCTCCTCCATAGGACTGGTTTTCTTGAGTTTGCTGCATATTCTGATTTCTACCACGGCCTCCAAATCGGCCTCCTCTACCTCTGCCTCTACCTCTTCCAGCATTTGAGTAGAAGACAGCTTCTTTTGAAGTTCCTCCTGAAGAAGATGCACCACCATTTCTCTGTTCCTCAGAAATTAGAAGAGCAATCAACTCCTCAAAATCAGGAAATCTTTCACGGACGGAAATGGATGTTCGGAACTGTGCATAATCCTTTCCTAGACCATTCAAGGTCACGGAAACTAAATCATCATCTTCCACTGGCGACCCAATGGAAGCAAGTGCATCTGCAATCTTCTTCACCTTCATGTGGTAGTCGTTGATGCTCATACTTTCTCTTTGCGCATTATGCAACTCTTGCTTGAGCTGCATTTTCCTGGCTTGCGTATTTGTGCTATACATTTTTGACAAAGTATCCCATGCCTCCTTTGGCGTACTTGCATCCTGAATATGCACAATCATAGAGTCTGAAATGCTGATAGACAGCCAATACATAACTTTCCTGGCTCTCTCATGCCATGCTTTAAATGCCTGCATTTGCTGTTGATTGGAAACATCAGGAAGAACTGGTTCTTCTTCATTTCCTGCAACAAATTCCCAATATCCTTTTCCCATAAGGAAATTCGTCATTCTAAACTTCCATGCTTGGAAGTTGTTCTTGTCAAGCTTTTCAGTGACAATCTGTGAAAGAGAATCAGATGCCATTACAGAAGACTGCAAAAAATTCTGTCACTGCAAAAACCACAGCTTCACCCTCACAAGGGAAAATCTGCAAAACTGGCGAAAGTGGTATTTGACCACACAGTCACTTCCTAGTGACGATTTTGCATCAACAGGCAACAGGGATGATTCTGTAACTCCCAATGTCTCTGCGTACAAGCATACAAAGCAATTTTTATAGTAACTATTCACCGACCTGTAGAACAGTGGCTGCACAGCATAAAACTGGGCCTTTTCCTGAGTGTGTGCAGAAAACTTCCGCCTCCAAAACAGACCCCGAAATGGCCTCAAATAAAAAAAACAAGGTCGCCAAGGGCTAAAGCCCTTACCCGCAGCATATACTGCCCTCTTGCTTCACCGCGAAGGGCGTCTCAACCTGAGACAATGCACTCCTGCACTTTCCGGCTGTGCTACCTGCAGAGATCTGCTCCCAAAACAGAAAATGAAAGCAACACTGCTCCTCTTACCAGAACACCGCGAGCTTGGCTTGCTTTCTTGAGCTCCTTACCACGAACAAGGCTCTGATACCATGTCAAGATTGTGGGAGAGAAGGAAGGAGTCTCGCTTGAAGCTTTCTTGCTTGCACAATGGGGGAAGACACACAAGGGTGGAGGCTGAAAACAGTTTTCCTCTTCTTAGTTGTGTAAGCCAAAAGAACTCACATACAAAGAAATAGAAGAACCCTATATATGGGTCTCAAACCAAACTCAACTAACTAAGGTGGCATACTAACCAAGCCACGAACTAGAGTAGATAAGGATAGCTATCATGTAGCTATTATTCATGGGCGGTGTACCAACCGCGTCTGCAACTGACAAGTCGGTGACATAAATACACAACGGTCACCCTGGCGTATCACGAGTGGAGCTCGATATCTCAACACATTTAGCCAAGCGGTCTGAATTGCAAAGGTTTGACTTGCACAGGTTTGAGTCCCAAACTCGACTTGTCCGATGCCGAATGGTCGAGTACAGATGGGATGAATGATAGTGGCCGAGTCTCAATGTACGAATGTCTGGCTCAAATGAGGTACCCATTCGAGTGGCCAAGTCAAAGTGGCTCAATAATGGGTGTCTAAATGGTCAAGCATCCGAATGGCCGAAAGTGTTCGTCCGACTGTAGCCATCCGAATCCCAGAGTGTGGTGACATTTTTGACTAGAAGGGACAAAAATTTGACAATTTTCCTATTTGATGCTTCCTACTCCTACTAACATTGCCTAGGAGACTAAGCTCCTATACCCTCCTGGGGACTAGTGTAACTCACTTGGAGCAAGGATGACGCTCACTCGCAACGATCACAAGAATTTATTGGTCTTCCACACCTACAAGAAAAGCTAGCTCTCTCTCTCTCTCTCTCTCTCTCTCTCTCTCTCTCTCTCTCTCTCTCTCTCTCTCTCTCTCTCTCTCTCTCTCTCTCTCTCTCTCTCTCTCTCTCTCTCTCTCTCTCTCTCTCTCTCTCTCTCTCTCTCTCTCTCTCTCTGTGCTACAAATTTGAATGATCCTTCAGCCCCCTTCCCTTGGGACTTAAACCCCCGATCTAGTGGCCGAGTATTGCCCCGTTTGTGGTCTTGCCTTGTCAATTGACTCCAACCCCTTTTCTCCCTTATTTTTGCCATGTTATGGCCTATTTACAACAACAACCCTGAATTGATTTGCCTTGATTTCTTTGTCCTATCCTACTCTAAATGCAACAAAAAACACAACTCAAGTATTAACATGAATTAACCTACTTGTGTACTAATTAAAAACTCAAAATACTTACTTGCTTCAAAGATTAAACTCCCCAAATCTCCTACTTACATCAAGCACTGATTCAGGGATGAAACCCTACTTCCACACTCAATTTGAAGCAGGCAAGTGCTGAAGCTTGAATGCATTGGTCTGAGCAATGGAACCAAAATGAAGTGGGAGCTCATGTTGAACTGCCAAGACCCATGAACCGCTTATTTCTTCAAGAATTTCAAGTGAGCAACTAATGGCTATCTCTCACCTAGTCGTGCGCACTCTCGATCCTATGAGTGTAGTGAGCTTACCTTGATGCCCGAATGAGTAGCCTTCTCCCTCAAGTCCTTCTAGCTTTCTTGGGATACAATCAATCTCTTGGTTGTAAAACAAAACCTTTGAATACAAATTAAAGAAATACATCAAGAGGCACCAATTTTTTAGTCAATTGGTATTGGCTGTCTCTCATGATTTGTAAAGTGTTAATCTTATTCATTTGCTAAGCATTGCTTGCTATAAATTGTTGGTTAATCAGGCAGATTACCACTCCATTGATCAAAGAACGCTATTTTTAAACACCATCCTTGCCCACTTGATCAAGGTTTGGAGAAGAATCTACATGTAGACTTGAAGTCCTTCAATACATAGTGAAATACTAAAAGGGGGTAGGGGCCAAACGGTGGGAGATTGATGCAACAATCACCCAAGATTAGCTTGCCTCTCCCTGCTAAGAGCTCATGGGGTTGGGGCCATGGTCCATGGGTGAGTAGAGTTGGAAGCAAGGCCAAGCTTTCCTTGACATCCCTTATTTAGAGGAGAATTAGAGTCGTAGGACTCCAAGGGAAGTCATGGCATCAAATATCCAAGTGACAACCAGGTTTCTTTGCCTGCATAGGTCAGATTAGCAAACATACCTTGATGCAGAGTGACACAGATTGGCTTCATCACACAGGAGACAATGGGCAGAGCATAGCATCGTAGACCCTTCCAGACAAACTTTCTAGCGATTCCTATGGAATAGCTACCATTGAGGAGGGTCTCATAATTTATATGGCTAGTAGCACAAGGGGACCTTGTAGTTGGTTTAGATGCATTAGGATGAGGCTTGCCAATGTGATCACACAAACACCCAAAGACTTTGAAGCACTATCTATATTCATAATTGAAGTGGGAGATTATTGGCGGCCTCATATGGTGGCATATGTGGAAGGCCTACTGCGAGGTGATATTAAATGGCGAGAGCCTTGAGGAGACTTGGGGTTGCCATGGCCTGTTATGTTAGACTTCAAGCTCTACTTAGCTGTCTTTGGTGTGAATGGTCCTATTGTGACCTTAGGTTGTACTCTTTTGAGTTATGATTGACTATAATGAAAGTGTGTATGTGTGAGCTCTCTGCTCTGCACTGTTGGTCCTAACTCTTCTTACACTTGCATCATGGTATCAGAGCATGGTTTTGGCAGAGAACAAGCATAATCGGGAGCTTGAGGACTGCATTCAATGGCAATCACAAGTAAGGAAGACCAACTACTAGAGTGTTGACTAGTTAGGAATCAACCAGAGCATGTGCTACTGGTATTTTAGATCTGTGCCAGCATGGAAAACGATGTGAGCAACCATGGCAATGATATTTTCACATGAGATAGGCAACCTCTAGTCTGGCCTTCACATTATCTATGAACAGCAACATTAGAGTGGAGGGAGCAGCCACATCAACGTGGAGTGAGCAGCCATGTCAACGTGGAGTGAGCATCGAGATCAGCGTGGACAATAGAGATTGTGCCTGCTGTCCTAGTTGATAATGTGGACTCAGACATTGTGTTTTTTCTCCCTGACTGACAGCGTGGACAGCATCTAAAGATTGAACTTATTTCCCTGGTTGATAGCATGATCAGCAATTGAGCTATTGTGATACTTGAATGCATCACTGCAAGGTGTCACTCTTGTGTTGAGGATTTTTTATGAAGAGGAGTTAATGGCTGAAGATAAAGCACTTGTGTATGCTTGTTGAAGTTAGGGTAAAGCAAGGGAAAATTTGTGGTTCTTGGGTTGACTTGACACTTACTTCAGAAGTAATTCAGATTTGTGATGTATGAGCTATTTGATTCTTGGTGAGTGGTGAAAGTACAATGCTTGTCAAGCAAGAATGCTTGAGTGGTATGTCACATGCATTGACCAAGGTTATGGACTAAAATGTATATGTTTTCAAAGTTGAATCTGACTGGAGTATGAATGGTACTATGCCTTGGGAGCATAGGGCATTCGTTCATGGAGTTTTTTGGTGTGAGATTGAGAGCCCATGTTTATTAATGGAATGCTAAGTCAATGATCATGCTGTGAGCTATAACAACATGCTTGCTTGGAGTTTATGAATCATCCTGAGGGCTGAATACCTTCTGAAAATACATTGTTTGCATTCAGGAGGTAGTACTTGTGTTGTCTCCAATGTATGGGCAACACTACTGTCAATAAATCGAGGTTCTCTTTATCTACAATGGGTATATGTGTCAATAGTTGGGTGGCATCATTGCAAGCATGTTAGAGCTTAATGGCTACAATTCAAGAGTGACATGATTAGAATCTGAAATGTCCATCCATATTCAATGATTGATGCAAAAAAGGAATAGAACTTGGAAGTTGAGCACGAATGTTGGCATTGAACTTGTCATGCAACTTATGTGGTTGAATATTTGGACAAACAACTTGAAAGAATAGTTGCATGTCATATGCTATAAAGAAGTCTGGATAGGTTGTTTTTTTTACTGGAAATAGCTCATTAGCATGCCTTGATGCTCATACATGCGTGAATGCTACTATTATATGATTATGCCTTGCTGTTTGAGTTGCTAAGAGCACAAACTGTGAAATAAGTTTATGCTAAATACTGCAAATTTTTTGCAATTTCATATTGCTGAAAGTTTTTTTTACATAAATACGAGAAGCTTGTGTTACTATTATGATCACAATGCTTAAGTGTTGATGCTAATCTAAGAGTATACATGTTTGAACATGTTTGGACAAGTTTGGAAGCTTAGATAATGTGTATACTGCAATGAATATACTGCTAAAAACAAGAGGATTGAAATTGTCCTTAACATACAGTGAATAGAATAATTATTTTGAGCAAAGTCTTGCTAAAGAGTGTCATTACATTGGAAGGCTCAAACTGATCAGTCAAAAAGCCTTGGTTTGCAGGGACTCAAGCAGAGTTTGCAATATGGAAAATGCAGACAGAATGGACAACATTACTCAGATTGTGGGGAAAAAGCTTGACAGCAACAATTATGCCATATGGAAGTTCCGCATATAGAGAACTTCTTGATAGGGAAAGGCTTCTAGAAGAGCTAGTGACTAGAGCTGAGGCTAAGCCCAAGCTGCCTATAGGTGACAGGCATCTAACACAAGACCAGCTGCGAGCTCATCGAGCATGGACGGAGAGAGCACGCAGGGTTCTGCATTGGTTGTCCTTATGTATATCAGATGCCATGGTAATGTAGATAATGAATTACATCTCTCCTAAGGATGTGTAGGATATTTTGATCAAGTACTATGGCACCACTAAAAGTGCCAGGAAGATACATTAAAACAGAAATTTAACATGGAGAGAAAGGGCATGTCCATATAGGACTATGTGACAGAGATCAAGACCACTGCAAATCAGTCAGCATTTATTGGTACTCAGATTGAAGATGAAGATATGGTTTCTGTGACTTTGAATGGCTTGGGTCTAGAGTATAAGTCTTTTGATACTTCTGTGTCTGTGCAGGCTGAAATGCTGGATTTTAACGAGCTAGTTGCATTGCTTATCCATGAGGAGGTTAAACTTGGCTTGGATAAGGCTCTAGTAGTACAAAAAGAAATGATGCAGTCTTTTATTCCAATCAACGAGGCCATCGTAGCCATGATAAAGGATATGGTTCTGGCAAAGGAGGCCAACAAAATGCATCCTATGGCAATAATAACTAGCAGGAATCAGATGCAAGAGGAAGTGGAAACTTCAGAGGCAGGGGGAGATCTAGCTCTCGTGGTAGAGGCTCTTGGCAGCAGCAGCGCCCATGTAACAATCCAAATAAGGATAAGGATTGTCATTACTATGGAAAGTATGGTCATATTGCAAAGGACTGCTGGAAGAAGCAGGGAAATCAGAAGGACAAACAGCATGGACACTTTGCTTCGTCCAGTCAGGCAAGTGATGCTTCAAGAGATAGACTGTTTGCCATGCAGTATGTGAAAGACAGGGCTGCTGGAAAATCCATTAATGATGCAATATGGTACATTCATTCAAGGGTATCAAATCACATGACTCCTCATGATTATTGGTTCATTAACATGGTGGCTGAGAAAAATGGCTATGTATGCACTGGTGATGACAGGCAGCATAGCATTGAGCATAAAGGCAAAGTGCCTCTTGTGATTCATGATGGTAAGAAGAAGCACTTACATAATGTATTGCATGTTCCATCGATTATGAAGAACTTACTACCTGTGGGCCGTATGACTGAGCAGAACTTGCAGGTTAGGTTCAATAAGCATGGGTGCTTTATTGAGGAATTTTGGAAATGGAATCAAGTTGATTGCTCACGATCACAGGAATGGCAGGATGTTTACTCTTGATGCCACTTTGCCAGAGCTGACTTCAACTATGTTTGCCCATGGTTCTGGCACTGTTAGAGATTTGGAAATTTGGCATAAGAGAGTGGAGCATGTTAACTTGCAAAGGCTGCAAACGATGTAGAAAAAACAGCTTGTTACAAGTCTACCCAATTTTGCATATTCTGACATTGGTCATGTCTGCAGTGCTTGCTAGTTTAACAATCTAGGTTGCCATTTGTCAAGCATGTAAGGTAGAGCACATGTCCATTGCAGTTAGTACACTCTGATGTCGGGGGGCCAGCCCATAATGTATCTATGGGAGGCTCCAGGTACTATGTGACATTTATTGATGATTACAATCGCTATACTTGGGTGTATATACTAAAGGCAAAAGATGAAGTGCTAGCTATTTTTCAGCAATTTAAGAAGCAGGTAGAGAAAGAGTTTAACTGCTATATCTCTTGCTTGAGATCAGACAGCGATGGTGAGTATGTCTCAAATGATTTTGACAATTTTTTGGCTGAAAATGGCATATGCAAGCAATTTACTTGCAGCTATACTCCACAGCAGAATGGAGTGGCTGAACGTAAGAACAGAGTGTTGATGAAAGCTACTCATGTGATGATGAATGAGAAGAGTATGCCATTGTATTATTGGGCAGAGAAGCTGTTATGACAGCCATGTATATTCTTAATAGAACTCCCACTGCAGGTATTCATGATGTGATGCCTTTTTAGAGGATGTATGGCTACAAGCCAGATGTAAGTCACATGAAGGTATTCGATTGCATAGCTTATGTGTATATCCCTAATGAGAAGAGGAAGAAGTTGGATCCTAAATCACATAATTGTGTTTTTCTTGGATATTCGTAGGAGAAGAAGGCATGCAAACTCTATGATCCCTCTACTCGGGAGACACTAGTGAGCAGAGACATTATCTTTGACGAGATGGCATCTTGGTATGCATCATCTACTGCAGTGCCATCTTCTACACAGGTGTCTATAGTCGATTTGTAGTAGAGTATTTCATTGTCAGGTCCTACAGTGAGACAGATGCTTCCTCTCCTGTGTCTCCTTGGACAAGTAGATTGATGAGGACTGTAACACCATCCTCTGATGGAATTATGTCAGTGAGGGGGAGACATGATGTATTGGACAGCAAAGGGAAGGAAAAAGCCTTTGAGGATGCATCAAGTTTGATGACACCTAGTATTATGACTTCAGGTTATGACTCTGCTGGCAGTTTAAATAGTGAGCTTGGTATTCTGACTATCTATACGCTTGGCATGAGGCACAACAAGTACATTCCACCTCATGAGAGAGGGGAATCAAGCAATGCACCATAGCAGACGCTCGCAGAGAGCTGCGTACAAAGCCAGGCTGGTTGCTAAGGGGCATACTCAATAGTACGGACTTGATTATGAGGAAACATTCAATCCTGTTGCCAAGATGGCAACCATACGCACAGTGATTGCATTGGTTGCTGCTAAAGGCTGGAAATTGCAGCAGATGGGCGTTAAGAATGCATTTCTTAATGGTGACTTGGCAGAGGATGTCTACATGGATCAGCTTGAAGGGTATGTTCACCCTGATTTTCATCATTATGTGTGCAAGCTGAAAAAAGCATTGTATGGGCTGAAGTAGGCTCCGAGAGCCTGGCATGCAAGGATCAATAACTACTTGTAGAGCTTGGGATTTACTATTGGCAGGGCTGATCACAGCCTATTTATGAAAAGGTCTGACTGTGGCTTGGTAGTACTGGTCATATATGTTGATGTTTGATAATTACTAGGGATGATGACTTGGGTATACAACATGTTATGGAAATGCTGAAATCACATTTTGACATGAAAGACTTAGGTGATTTGAAGTATTTCCTGGGCATTGAGGTGGTCAAAGTTGAAAATGGTTTATGGCTGATGCAAAAGCACTATGCCATGGAAATGCTAAACAAGTATGGCATGGCTGAATGCAAACCATTGGATACACCTCTTGAGCAGAATGTCAAGCTAGACATGAGCACTGGAGTTGAAATTGAGGATGTGACTATGTATAGGCAAATGGTCAGAAGTCTAATCTACTTGACCATCACTAGGCCTGACTTGAGCTATGTTGTAGCGCTCATAAGCCAGTTCATACAGAAGCCCAAAAAGCCACATTTGGATGTTGTTAGGCGTATTATGAGATATTTTAAGTCCACTGTAGATTATGGGTTGTTTTATGTGAGAGATAAGCTCTTGAAACTAGTTGGATACATGGATGTAGATTGGGCAGGATGCTCATATGACCATAGATCTATAAGCGGCTATGCTTTTGGCTTGGGAAGTGGAATAATCAGTTGGAGCAGCAAGAAATAACCTACAGTTGCTTTTTCAAGTACTGAGGTTGAATATAGGGGTGCTGCATTGGCAGCATATGAGATTGCATGGCTGCTCAAGCTTATGGTTGATTTGGACATACAGGAGGATGCTCCACTAACTTTGCTATCCAGTATACCATGCCAGGACTAAACACATTGAGGTACACTACCACTTCATCATGGAGATGGTTCTTCCAAGGAGAGTTGATATCATGCATGTGAAGACTGATGATCAAGTTGCAGATATCTTTACCAAGTCTTTAGGTAAAGATAAGTTCAGTGTTTTCAGACAGCTGCTTGCTGTACAGATGTTGTCTTGAGCTTAAGGGGGAGTGTTAGAATTCAAGCTCTACTTAGATGTCTTTGGTGTGAATGGTCCTATTGTGACCTTAGGTTGTACTCTTTTGAGTTATGACTAGCTATAATAAATGTGTGTGTGAGAGCTCTCTGCTTTGCACTATTGGTCCCAACTCTTCTTACACTTGCATCATGTTATTCACTTACAAGATAGCAAACCCTATTGGAAAATAGGTCAAATGATGTATGCTGTAGGATGAGGAGGGTTGTATCCCATAAGCACAGTGAGGAGAGTGGAGCTACTCGAAATCTATAAAGGCATGTACTTGGTTCACTTTTCAATGCAATGCAAAAAATATATATATACTTTTGCTCTTGGTCAAGAGTCAGTGTCATTATCTATACACACAAGTTTGTGGTCATGAGTCTAAGCACTTAATCTTGGAACCTCATTCACATGTGTGATTGTCATTGTTCTAGTCTATGTCTCCATGAGTTTGTTCTTTGAGTTTCAGCCTCCATAGCCATGTCCAAGTTCCATGTTTTGTCACATGGTATCAAAGCCATGATGGGCATGATCTAGCTTTCCTCATTGCTCTCTCAATCCATCACAATCTTTGGTCAACTCAATTCAAGCATTTGAGTTCATCTCCTACTTCATCTTCACACTCTCTACTTCTGTCTGCCATAGCCAGCCAGACCTTATCATCTTTGAGCTCTTGGATCTCACACTATAGGCCATATCTTTACAAACTTTCTTTTATGGCTATCTTCCCTAACTCTGGGCGCTTCTCCCTGGCACATTGAACCTCGACATTGGTCTTCCCACAAGGCAGCATTGTGTGATTTCTTCAGATAGCGCAATCTACAATGGCATGATAGTTACTACAATTGTGCTCGCGGTACATAGCGCAATCATAGCAACCACCATAGGGCTTTCAAAGGTCACTAACCAAGCTACCTTCCTTTGAAGTTTCATGCCAAATGATTCCTTCCTCTATTTTTTGTAAGCAAAAAACCAAGTGTCTGCAGAAACCCTAGAACTGAAAGCCATAGCTTTCAACATCAAGCTCCTTTCTCACTTCATTTTCTCACTCCTCTCAGTACAATGAACTCACTGCTACTCTAATTTAAGTCTGAACTAATTCCCAGCAAGATCAACACTTCAAATTAGCAAGCCAAAAGTAGATCAAGCACCGACATCCAACATTAAACTCAAGAATAGTATCCATTAATACTCAACTAGTGTTAGCTGACACTGATCTTCTTGTGTCTCTTAACACATTGAACTATAACTCTTTTGCCGGTTTGTTGAAGCTAATCATCATGGAAAATCTTGAACAAATAACCAAGTTAAATGGAGAAGGCTTTCATGCTTGGAAGGAGAAAACCATGTACCATCTCATGAGGAAAGACCTCTGGGATCTCTTTGAAGAAGATGATGCAAATGACAAGAAAGAAGATGCTAAAGAGGAAGATGCTGTAGAACACCAGCCTAAAACAAAGGCATGGAAGAATATGAACAACAAAGCTCTAGGTATTATTGCATGGGATCTATCAAATGATGTATTACACCACATCTCTGGCACCGAGGATGCAAAGAAGGCATGGGAAGAGCTTGACAATATCTTTGGTACACAAGCAAAGAACTCAAAGGTAAAATTACTCATGCAATTTTTTAAGTTGGATGTAAAAGACAGTTTATATATGACTATACACATCAATAAGTTCAAGAGCCTTAAAACTCAGCTAGCAATTCTTAAATAAAAAGAACATTGATGAGGATGAGGCAATAGTAGTGCTACTTGCACGTGTTAATCATGAGAATCTTGTGTCCACACTAAGTAATGTTCCCAATCTCTCACTCAAAGGGTCATTGTTCCAGTCTATCTCTCCATGAGTTTGTTCTTTGAGTTTCAGCCTCCATAGTCATGTCCAAGTTCCATGTTTTATCAAAGGCCCCAATGATGTTATAGTTCTCCACAGTTGCCTCGTCCCCCATACCCCTGGATTACCTAAGTGGCCATATATATATGATTTGATTTGCAGATAGCTCAACCGACTGTTGAGCATTTCTTTTGTTGTATTCTCTTCCAAGCAGCATAATTAGCCACACCTTTTTCCAGGAAAGAAGGCGGAAAATTAGATATACAAGCTAAACACCAAAAAAAAAATAGTGATGCATTGTCCTTTGCTTGGGCCAACATTTGTAAAGGTCCTCCCATTGACTAAGTATGGCTCGTTGGTCATACTATGTCCATAATGTCTTCCATGTGCCTCTTCATCATCTGAATAAAGACCTAACCTTTCACACATTTTTTTGTCAGCTGGTACATTTTCCAAGCAGATATTCGGGCCATGTCCAATGCTTTTCAGCAAACATTTCTAGCTTATGATAGTCATACAAAAAACTGGCAGTAGCGTCTAAACCTACTCAGTAAATCTAGTATGCAAGTTGATCCATAGTGCTAATCATTCTCCATAAGAGAAAGACCACACTTGCATTAACACACATTGCATGCACACACCCCCTTGAAAAACTTAGTATTATCCATTTAACAAAGGGATACATCATACCTTTTGAAAATTAAATGAGTTTTTTGCAATGTCATTGTTTGTTGCCTATAATTGATCGAACTTCATGTTAGTAGAAGTACTCTTCCAAAGTAATGTATCACCTTTAGAAATTTCATCTTGAAACCCTTACTTTAGGGTCTTTTATGCTAAATAATAACTGGGGCCTCTTTGTATCATAAAATCTGTAAAAAGAAGAAATATGAGAAACATCAATGATCCCATAACCATATGAGCAAGATAATCACAACCCTTCTAAACACCACTCCAAGACATCAACATACTCCTCAATTGAGAATCCGCACATTAAAGCTTTGCAACTTGCATAAATGCTTTCAGCTAACCGATCCTACCCTCTTTCTTTCTTCTCGAAGAACCTTCCACCATTTCTATAAGAGATGCCAACATCCTTGATATTTAAAGAACGCCCATAAAGCTCAAGAAATTCCACCTATACAGAAAATCATCCCGAGAATGTTTAGAAGGACATAAGGATCTTAAAGTTGGCAAGTATACCAAGAATCTATAAAGGGAATTAAAGATCTGGAAGTAGCAAAAAATATACACTACATGGAACTTTGATCAGAGCCATTTGAAGGTTTTGAATGTATAACCTCCAACAAAGATAGGGATCATGCTAATATGGCAAATCTTACACAATGACGAAATAAACACAAAATATATGCTTTTTAAACTACATTCTCTCTCCACAAAGACGGAGCCTTGTTTCATGCTTACCTAACAAAATAGATGTTTCATGCAAGAAAAACCTTCATTTAGTGCTTGAAATGATTTCAAGAAAGTGACCATTTTTTTCATACTTAAAATTGTTTCCCTGCTACTATCAATTTCTACGATAAGATTGATTCTCTGAAATATATTTTTTGTTAACTTCTAGGAGTCTTGTACCAAGCTGTAAGCCTCTGCCTCTCTTTGATTTGGGTTGTTGCCATTAATTCAATTCACAAAATGTACCATGTTTAAGGCTATTAAATAGAGAGAGTGTATTACATATGTCTTTTTACAAAATGCAAAGAACTTCCTACATGCAAATAAGAATGCCCCAAGGGCAACGACAAGAAACTGAGTAAATATTGTACATCTACTTCAAATATGTTGGTAACATCTAAATGTCCAGAGTTCTCCTACTAAATCAGAACTTATCCTCGTGTTTCCGCCTGCAACTTGTGGACACCTTGTGAAAAGTACCTAGTTTTACTTTCAAGTCAAATTTAGAAGCAATAAGTAACAACGTAAAAAGGAATAACACTTCACCAAGGTAAAATGCCGCCACCCCACCACCCCCCCCCCCCCCCTCGTTCTTAAATCCCCAATTAGTCACACGTATCCTAGATGCAAATTATGATCCAATATCAATTTTGCCACATTTATTGCCTCTCAACCTTTTGTGGTCAACGTCACCAAGTCGTGTTTTTCCCATCTCATGATAAACATGTCATTAACTCTAGCTACTATGCTCACACAGAGGCATGGCTATAGTTACATGGATTAAACATTGATTACCTCCCACCACTACAATACAATCTGGATTGCCCCGCTTGGAGCTTTGCCGAGAAGAGATGAACCACAAGGCCCTCGTCGGTCTCGACTAATGCCCCCAATATGGGGGATCACCCCCTAGACACATATGCACATTCATTATGTGATCACCACTCTTGGGCTCTTGGCATGTTGGCCAACACATCCATACACTAGGATGGGGTGGGCTAGTGGTATGGGACGCCCACAGTTGTCTCTTTACATTGTACAATATTGATTGTATCGTAAGATCCATACCATACGGATCTATATGAAAAAACATTCTGATCTTAGCCACCACATTTGTGTATCCTCTTGCATTCTGCTTGAACTCTAGCACATTCAGCCTGCGTGGTACTTTTGGGGGGATGGGAAGCCTTGGATACCTCATATCCCCCCCCCCCCCCCCCCACCCCCAAAGCCCTCCTTGGATTCCATCTAGCTGGTAGCCCTCTTTGACTATTGACCCCTCTTTGACTTTTTGACCAATGTCTCATCTACAAAAGGTGCTTCTCTCCTCCATCCTTCCACACCAATTCAACAAACACTTTCCATTATTATCTTCCTCTCTTTTTGGATCTTGAATTGTCTTTTGATTTTTCATTCTCATCTCCCATCCCCTCTTTCTAGCACCCTATCAAAGCATTTACCATTCTCAAATCTCATCTCCCATCCCCTCTATCCCGCACCCTATCAAAGCATTTTCCATTCTCATCTCCCATCCCCTCTCTGTCACTCTTGCTCTTTTAAATTTACCCGAACCCTCAAGCCTCTCCCTCTCTTTCAACTTTCAAGTTTCAAGAGTCAAGACTCTCTCTCTCTCTCTCTCTCTCTCTCTCTCTCTCCATCCATCATCAGCACCATGACTCATGAGAACCATGAGGCCTTCAATTTGCATGTGATCCATGTGGAGAGGGACACAAAGAAATCCAACTCCCACCACTAGACATGCAAGTATTGCGGGAAGTGCTATACAAGTGGTGCAACTCGGCTTCTCCAACATCTTTCCAAGACAGGGGGCAAGTTGCTCCATGCAAGGAAATCCCTCAAAACATCGAGGAGGAGATTCTCTCCAAGATGAGAGGGTTATCCATAAGAGGAGAAAGTGGCTTATCCCGCACCAACTCCTATGCCTACTAACAAACAAGGAAGCATCAAATGTGGTCATATCTTCAATCGATGTGGAAGAGGCCTCTACCTTTTGGTGGTGGGGGACTCCACATCTACATCCAGCTCTGGTAACAAACATCATGCGGCACCAAAGAGACAATCCTCTCTTTATCATGAGTGCAATCTTGCATTCAATGTCCTAAAGCAAGAGCAATGGAGAAAGATTGTAAAATCCATTGCCAATGTGGGTTCATGTGAAGGATGGACTAATGTCACATACAATGACATGAGGACGAAAAATATTGATGAAGAGAAGGAGATGATTGATAGAGCCCTTGATCCTATTTAGGCCACATGGATAAAATATGGTTGCTCTCCATTCTCACCGATAGTTAGAGTGACTGTAAGAAGCAGGGCACTTACTTTTTTCAGGCTATAGATACCAGCAAGAGGGGGAGCAAAATGATCGGCTCATTCATCTACCACCACATTCGGCAAGCCATCATTGAGGTATACATTTGTCATTTCATTTTAAATTTGTTTTAATTTATTTCATTATTATAATTGATTTATGCATAACTATCTATCTCCCTATTCTAATTTCTCTCTAATATCTATCTCGATTCTCTCTTTCCCCCCGGGCCCCATCTCTCTTTATTCTTGAATCTTCAAATTTGGAACTTGAAAGGCTCAACTCTCTCTTTCTCTCTCTAACCTCCAAGTATTGTTAGTATACTTACTTGTAATTTGTAAATTGTGGTTGTAGGTGGACCCCTTGAATGTTGTGCAAGTTGTTATCGATTATGCATCGAATTGTTGGCGGCATGGACCATTTGCTTGAGGCCGAGTTTCCCACGATTGTGTGGACTCCGTGTGCAAGTCATTGTTTGGACTTGCTCGTGCACATTGGGAAGCTCAAGTGGGTGAAGAGGGTGGTCTGCAAAGCTACATCAGTTGTGTCTTTTTCACAGAAAAGGTAAAGGTGCTTGCGAAACTTTCACTAACTAAACTAGACATTAGAGGGCTTTTATTCTAAGTTTGTTATTCTTTCATAAGTGTGCTCCACAAATTACCCAAGCATATTAGATTTCAAGATTATTCCAAGGATGGAGTTCGCCACTCGATTTATGCCTCAAAGTAGTGAGGCATGTTCCTCTAGAAGATGCACTCATCCGTGAGCAATGGTAGTAGTAAAAGTGATCTCTAGAAATGAACAAAGTGACCAACGGTACCACCTTGTCTTGGGAGGAGGAGGCTATATTCTTTGAGAAGCTTAGGAAAACCACTCTTGAAGAAAAGGGTGCACCTTTGTACTTTTTCAAGAGTAAGGAGGGCTAGCCAATCAACAATGTTTGTAGCATGGAAAGACAAGACAACTTGACATTGAATGTCCAAACTGTTCCATAGCTACTAATTTTAGCTTGGCCCACTAAGAGAAGAACAATAGAAACTAATTCAGGAACAAGAGGTAGTGAAACAAGAATTAATGTTACTACAATTAATCAAAACTCTAAAAGTGTTACCTTCATAAATTGTTGGAATTTTAATGATAGAGCATTGGTGGCTTATTGATGGCCAACTCTTTTATTTTCAACAGTAGCATGGATAGATCTTCTCTCCATTCCTTCTTCAAGCATGGACTCTTTATTAAGGTCGCCACAAAAATGATAGTAGAACTAGAAAATGGAAAACAAGGTGCATTTATTGAGGCAATAGGATAGGTTGAGATTGAGTGAGGTGGAGAGACTATAGCCAATTCAAGATACTGCCACTAGGGTACTATCACTATATTTTGGGAGTAGATTGGCTCAAGCCTAACAAAGATGGTATCAAGAAGTTATCTTCTAGATTCCTTGATGGGATAGTTAGGACTTTCTTTTTCCAAGAAAAGAAACTTCTATTAATAGCACTTGGGAGAAAATCCGCCTAAGGTAAAACACAAGCATAGGGAGCTCTATAAAGAGTATCTAAATACATCACAAATCAATGATTGTGTGAACAGCCAATCTAGTGGGCTATAATGCTAGACCATCTAAGGGGTAGTATGGAAAAAGGTGTAGGAGTCTCAGATCCATAGGAAGGCCTCTCTTCTCTTGCTCATCTTCTCATAGCCATTATGTATAATTTCACATATCCTACAAAGAGTGTAGACGATCTTTGTCAAAATCCTTAAAAGAGTCTCTCTTATGGATACATCTTGAAGAGTCTAATGCATGGTTGCATTTCATTGTCCAAATGTATTAGGCTATAATATAGGAAATTAGCTCCCATTTGTGATAGTGTCCCTTGGTTCCTTGTGCTTGCAAGTAATTTGGAATGGGGATCCTACTTGAATTCCATCCAATGATGAGGAAAGAAAGGCTTTCCTAAACATCCTCATAGCCAAATGCTCGGCCTTTATTTATGACTAAGCTACATCCCCTAGGTCATGGCTATGGTCTCTATTGTGTTATGGAGGATTGTCCTTAAGGCTTGGTAGTGTCTCTATGTCTCCTCTATATCATCACATCTCACACATGCTATTGGGTCCTTGTCGTATCCAAGCAAAGTGCCAACTGCTATAGCTCCTATATGAGCTAGTAATCATAGGAAGAATGTTATATTTCTAGGCCTAAAAATCTCATCTAGCCTCCTCCAAAGATTTTGATAAGAAATGGTTTGAGATTCTCTGTCTATGCCAATGGGAGGTGGCTTTTACCTATCCTCTAATAAGGCTCATTTGGATCCTTCTCCCTAGTCTAGTATTATCGTCAAAGAAGGCCACATCACATGGCCTATCAAGGAATGGACCTTTCCATACCTATTCAAATCCCATTGTAGTATCTAGAATGGCCTCCTCTGATAAGCCCAATATCTCCATCCATCTACTAGGCAAGTGGCTGGTGGGTTTGGGTCAATGTACCACTTCCTTTCGCAATGTGATGCTACTTTGATTCTCTATTGGGAGCATCTTGTGGACTTTGTGTAGCCCAAGTCTTGTCGCTAGAGGCAGCCATCCTCCTCAACCATAAGAGTGAATGTCCTACCTTTGTTGGTCACAAGGATTGTTAGAAGGATGTCCCCTCAAGAGAAGAGAACCCATATGTGGGAATTTTTTTGTATTTCTCTACTCATCAAGAGGTGCTCCTCAACCTGAAGAGTGAATGTCCTATCTTTGCTAGTCACAAGGGGACCGCTAGAAAGATCCCCCCCTCTCGAGAAAAGAACAACCGTGTATGAAAGCTATTTATATTTGTATGCCAATCAAGAGGTACTTTTGCTATCATGGCCTCAATCATAGCCCTAGCTCCCTTAAGACCCTACAATATCTATCTTTAAGTCTCCTTCGCTAGTTCCTAAAATGTCAATCAATTGAGGTGGCAATCTATATAGAGAACTTCTCCTAAGATGGATAATTCCTCTATCCAATAGTGTCATTTGACTTTGATCTCAATAGTGATTGAAGAGAAGAGGCTACTTCCTCTTCTCTTTAGTTGTGGTCGGGTGGTAGTTGAGGAAGGTGAAATGTAATATATCTCCATGCTTTGATAAAAGTAGGTAAGAATTTGACCTCAAAGATCCTCTGTAAGTCGGTTGTCTTGATTTCTTGAAAAATTCAATGAATCTTGGACTCTTATGGTCCATATCTAGGTATGATAGAGTGAAGCCTCCTTATTAGAAGCCACTTCCAAGACTCCTTGACTAGAAGAGGACACGTGACAATGAGATTAACAAATAATATTTTGTTATGATTATCTAGATCTATGATCACCAAGATAGCTATTATTGATAAATTGAAACAAAGATATACTGAAATCAGGGATCAATTTGAGACCATATCATTATGTGAGAAATTCCTTAAGCTAGGACTCTTTAACTTGTCAAAACCATACAAACCCAATGTAACCGATTTTATTTATTGAGTCTTGGGGGGCGGGGGGGGGGGGGGGGGGGGGGGGGGGGGGGGGGGGGGGGGGGTGGGGGCGGGTTTTGCATTTTGCCTTGAAACCATGCTTCTCTTTTAGTTGGGGATCGTAATCATGTGTCCTCGTGTCATACTTTTTTAGTCAAGGAAGAATTGAAAGGATTGGTGAGACTAATATATAGCTACCTATAGTTTAGAAAGGGTTAAGAAAAGAACAACCAATGTATGTAATCCATCTAAACTATAAGTATAAGTGCCTATAATTTAGAAAGGGTTAATAAAAGAATAACCAATGTATTCAATCAATCTAAATAAGTAACAAATAAAAAGGACAGCAAGGGACAAGCATGACTAAGTGATAATAATGATGTCTTTTATGAAGAACTAAAATAAAACATCTCCATCTAGGGTAGTGAAACATGAATTTGAGTTGACCCTAGGAGCCAAACAAGTATCCAAAAGACCTTATAAAATGTCGATATCCAAAGCAATATAGCTTAAAGAGTGACTAAGACAACCAAATGAACATGGTTTCATTCAGCTATGGGTAGCTCAACTTGGGGATCCCCCATGTTTTTTTAGGAGAAGAAAGATGGATCTTCTAGGCTATGTGTTGACTTCATAGGCTTAAACTAGGTAACAATAAAGAATACATATCTTCTATCCTAGATTGATGAGATCCTTGGTAGATTGCATGTGGTTGAAGTTTTTCAAATGTTGATTGAGATTGGGGTGCTACCATATTAGGATAAAGGATCCAACTAGTCCAAAGATTGCCTTTTTTACACATTATGGCTAGTATGCTTTCATAGTAATGCCTTTGAATTTGCCAACCCACTAGTCTCCTTCAACAACTTGATGTTGCATATTTTCCTTCCTTATCTAGATGACTTTGTACTAGTATTTTTTTATGCTATATGACTATTCCAAGTTTGATAAAGAATAGAAAACGAATTGTGATTGCAAACCCTTTGATAACACAAGCTTTATGCAAAAGGAGACAAGTGTATTTTTTGTGCTATTCACATTGCATACTTGGGATTCATAGTTTTGGTTGAAATGATATTTTTTTGACCCTTTGAATATAAAGGATATTTTGGATTGAATATATCTAAGGACAATTAAGAAAGTAAGAGGATTCCTATGACAAACAAGAGGGTACCAAATCTTTATCAATGATTACTCCTCTAGATGCACATTTAGTCAACATTGTAAAGAAGCATAAATAAATATATGGTTGATTAAACATCAACAAAGTTTTGAAGAACTCAAGGGATGTCTCAAAGTGGCATTTGTACTCATGATTCCTATTACTATGCAAGACTTGAAAGTGGACATGATACAAGTGGACTTGCCGTTAATGGAGTCTTAGTCTAAGGGAAAATATCACTTTCCTATATCTCTAGGAAACATAAGCCTTGTGAAGCAAACTATTCTACACACAATATGGATATCCTTGCCATCATTCCTATCTTAAAATTGTGGAGAAACTATATTCTAGGAGAAACTATATTCTAATCTTAAACTATATTCCTATCTTAAAATTTTGGAGAAACTTCAAAGCTAAAGTTAATGTTCATTTCTTGCTAGGGGAACACACAGAGAAGAGAAAGGAGTTGTTGAACTAGATGGGTTGTTAGGGGCATTTATTTGTAAATATTGCACAAAAATTAAATACATATTACTTGAATTTTTATTTAGGTATTATATGCATCTAATGTAGAAAATTAAGTTATGTATGTGATCATTCAAGTGCACACACACATGCACATGCGCGCACACGCGCACGCGCGCGCACGCACACACATGGACCTCATTAATAATTATGCATGGTATGTATTTGTATTTAACAAACTGCATTGTGCATTTGAATCGGTAATATTTGTGCATGCATCATAATTGTTTCATCCACAAATAGGCAAGTTGTTTATGCATACTAGTGATCGATAGAATTATTTATCTAATTACTATCAAATCGATTTGTATGATTTTAAATCAAATCTGAATGTGTTATTGATTCCTTGAATTGAAAATATAATTTAAAAACGTATATTTTAGAGTGTGGCTTCAATGGTTCAATTCTAAGCTAGCATGTGTGTGAATTCTTCAATTGTTTAATACAAAGCTAGCATGTGCATAAGTTCTTCAATTTTAATGCAAAGGAAACTACCAAGTCAATTATTTCACTTTGCAAAAATGAATTCTCATCATCCTTGTCAATTTGTGTCATAATCTATGGGGAATACTAAATCCGTTGATATAATACTTTTTATCCCCTTATTTTGACAATATTGAAAGAGTAAAGTATTCAAGTATGTTTCCATAGAATTTATAGCATGTTTATGGGTGTACACATGTTCTATATATAGTACATTGTAGCACTAGATGTACAACTTTGCGAATGTAGAGCCATTTAGTTACAATGTATCATGAATCAAGAACAAACCTACAAGTTATTTGGTATTGTTAGATGTAATTTGATACAACTATAATGCATAATCTGCTGTAGACCTTAACATGTACACTTCAAGTATAATGTTGATTTGAAAGTATAATATACACTTTAATGGTACTTGAGGTTATGTACATCTATGTTCATAAAGACATGGCCATATTCCGTTATATGATGAACTTGTTCTTGCAAGTTGCCTTTGAGATTTTTGACTCTCAAAAGAAAAAGAGATCTTAAGCTAAACTAAATTGGCTCTTAACTTGAAAAAACTAGGACTAATTTTTGGATGCCCATTTACCATATGTGACTATATCCATGTAAAAGCAAATTTATGACTCAATAAACTAGGATTAACAAACTTGAAGAATGATGGGAAGGGAACAACAAAGAAGGGAGCAAGGGATCATAATTGAAACCACACATTGCACAAGATAGAGAGCTTGTACACCACTTCCTAACTTACTTAATACACTTGGTATCTTTCTAGTGGAGAAGAAAATTCTATCTTTTATCGAATCCTTTTATGTACTATCTGTCTTTGCGTAAGACTCCTTGCTTTAACACTTAGGACTCCTAGACAAATAATCCTTGCCTTGCTTTGCGAAAGAGAGAGTTTGTGCTTCAAGAAAAACTTTGCAAAGTTCACATTGGTCCCATTACTAACTCTCCAAAAATTAAGGGTATTGGTGCAAGCCCTCAAAGGGGGTGGTTTATTATGCGTTACCTAAAGACATGATCAAAAGTATATGTACGATGAATTTATGCATTCAACTAATTGATGTTTGGAAATATGGGATATATGTTATCAAGGTGGCAAAGTCATCATAGAGAGGAGTTCAAAAAGCCTAAGCACCAAGTTTCTTTTAGAGAAAATATGTTGTTTATCATGGAAAAGCCATCATAGAAGCACTAAGTTGCATTTGGGTATGAAGCAACTTTGATAGCTTTAATACTTAGTTTTCTCTTTGGTACTAATGGAACCTTGTCATGGGTTTCTTTTTGTGCCATCGGCTCCCCAAAGTGGATTGTAACCAAGAACTTTGATATGTGTCTTTGTCCTACATGCCTATAAGGTATCTAAAAGGACGTTAATACCCCCCCTCTCTCTCTCTCTCTCTCTCTCTCTCTCTCTCTCTCTCTCTCTCTCTCTCAGCTTTCCTAATATTCTTTTATCTTTTAAATGAGTAAACTAACTTGATTCTTATTGTCTCACTTCAAATGCACCACTCTTTCCATGCGTGTTATACAACTCCTAACATGAATTGAGAATCACTCCTTCAATGAATAGAACACAAAGACTCACAAAACTTGACATTTTTCTCATATGATTCAAAATCCCATTCTTTATATTGCAATCCTAAATGGCATACAATAGTCAAATATGTTTTTTTTTTTAAAGCTTTGGAGTATATATATGCACTATGATAAGGCTCATGTAAATTTACCAAATTTAATCTTTGCAAATCAATCAACTCACAAATATGCTATAGGCAAGGACAACCTAACCAAGTTGTACTTAAAACCATGATATTATACATCATTGATATAACTAGAGATAAGTGTGAGCACTTCTCTAGGACAAGTGGCTAGAGCAAGACAAGGTTCCTTGTTCAAGTCAAATGAACTTAAGGTGGCTTAGCAATGTCTTTGCTCAAGAGTATTATCATAAAGTGATTTGACTAAACATAATAAAAACCGATGGTGGTTGGTATTTTAGGGAACAATTCTTTATGGAGATCATCACATATGTTGTTATAAGGCTAGGTGTGCAAAATAATACTAATCCATTGCTATCTCTACAAGTTTTTCTTTAAGTGTTTTTTTATGGCATTGATCACAACACCTAGCTTATCAATATGGATAATATTCAACCATAAGCACAGCATATATAATGAAATGTTGCTCATCAACTAACAAATCTAACCACATGGCATCTTATGAACTAGTAATGGTCGTATTATTATCATGCTTAAAAGAATAAGATGAGATTATGTAACATGTCCACACGTTACAACATCCAAATCAACAAGTAGTTGCTCCATAACCCACAATCTAGGTCTCTTCCATTGCAATCTCTCCAGTTTTAACAATAGTAAAGAATGTGTAGCACAAATCCTACTATCCTCGCTTCAACTTCTCCAAGCTAGATAGACTCACAAAAGCACACCCTACTAACTTTTTCACAACTGCAAGTACATGTGATACCTAAGAGCACACCCTACATTGACTTGTGGATCCACAATAGGGAGTCACCTTACATACAACCACTACGAGTTGCAAAACATGCCACCCACAACCTACTAGTTCAAGTCCATGCTTCAAGCACCACAAGTAAATACACAATACTACCACATCATTGATTAGCTCTAACCCAACGTTTCAAGCTATCCATGTTAAATATACCCAAGGAAATACCTTGATGTATTGATACCCATGTTAGTTCCACATTGTATTAGATCCCTAGTGTTTTTTTTTAAGTATTTTTACTTATTTATTGTTTCCTAGAGAGATGTTGCAATACATAATAGTTTTTAAACTTTTGATGCATCTTTTTTGCCTCAGCCAATTTGGCCTTTTCCTAGATGTTAATACACCTTTCTTGTTTTCTCTCTCTTTTTGAGTACATATGTCTGCACATACACATTTCCGCACACAGTCTTCTCATGTACATGTACTCAAATATAACTAAAGGTAATAGGGCTTCTAGCCACCATCTTCTCAAGGTCAAGCTTCACAATCAGAACTGATGCTAAATGTTGTAGTAGTTTAAGCACACATTGATTGTAGTATAAACTTAGTTGTCCAGCACACAGAGAGCCTGCAACTTGGATTGCTACCACAGAAAGACTTGAAACTTAGATTAGTTTTAGGTGAAGGTAGGCTGTACATTTTGCGCACAATCACTAACATATGGACAGTGGAGAGGACAATTTTGCATCTTAAGTGGAATTGCTAGGAAGCTGGAAAATATTGATAGGACTCACTAAAACCCTAAATAGAAGATCATGGTAACAAAAATGACTTAATAATGAATTGGACTTTTAAAAACTTCAAAAACCAAGGCTGAAAGTTCTTTTTGAGATCCAAACAATACAAATACTTGAAGATGCGTTGACAATAGTGGAAATGATCACAAGTCTAGGCCTCTTCATCAAAACTTCTGATTACATCTGAGGGCTATAAACTCCCCATGTAAGGTCCCCAGGTGAGCATTAAGTCTCAGTTTATACAAAGATCAGATTGTCATGTGCATTACGCAGATACCTACATCAAGTAAAATTCTAGCAGGGGTTTCAGATTGTAGCATGCAATCCGAGGATGATGCACTAAGAAAACACTACCACCACTCTTGGAGTTGTGAAATTTAGCCTTGCCTACCTGATTTGTTCATTAGAGTGATAAAGCCTGTAGATGAATTTTGTTAAATACTCGACACAAAGGTAAAAATGAGAGTTGTTTGAACGGATAGCTGCCTACATGTCAAGCAAACAAACACTTCCAGAAGTGGGCGGTAGTTAGTTCTGGTAAAACTAGAGATGCACACTACCAAAGCATAGAAATGATCTATATGAAGACTAGAGCCCAGAAGCTTTAGTACTATCACTTTGTCCTTTCACCTTACTAGTACAGCTAGCTATTCTTTGCCAGTAGAAGACCTTACAAGTACAATTAGCTACTCTTTGCACATGATTATCACACTTTAAGCGAGGGAGTTGCATAGCAGAAGGGACATTGAGCAGAAGGCTCAAGAAGCTAGCTAGAGTCCATCATTAGAACTGAACTGATCATTACAACAGAAGGGAATGAAAGAGAGGAATTGCCATGTCGCATATACTGCTCCCTCCTGGAATCAGATATGGCCATTGATGGACTGCTCCAAGGGTCAAGTTAGTGACTGCACCAGGTAGCCTAGTTAGTGCCTTCTGTGCCTTCTACCTTCATATTTGCTCACTAGCTGTTTATTCTTGTGCTCTTTTCTTTTCTTCCGATTTCTTCTATCCTCAAAATCTTCTTCCTCAAATTCATATATCCAGCTGTTCCTTTTCCGCTTCGAACTTCCCCTCCCACCTTTTTTGTGTCCATCTTCAACACCACCCCGTAGAAAATCATGCTCTTCTGCAGTTCCATACTGGGCATCCCGACTTCCTTCGTGCTGTAGCTCCCAGAAGTGAGTACAGGATTTACAATTTTATAATTAGCTTCATCGCATGCAAGGGCCTTACCATTTTCCGTCCTGCAAGCTTCTCATCAACTCTAATAATGCGAGCAAGCAGTCCATCCTGTAACTGCGGTTCGCTAGCATTAACAGCAGTTAGCAGATGGTGTGCAAGCATGAAAGCATATCGAACCTGCAATCAGATGAGTAATGAAAAGGTTTCAATTAATACGGACAATCTTTATGGCACTCAAACTGAAATATTCTCATTACAAGTAATACAATTGTGCTTTGTCTAAGATTTGAATGGGATCAATGTCATTCCTACCAACATGGATCAATTTGGCACATAGCACTTTGACTATTATATACTCTTGAGATTACATAACCTATCCAGACTCAGTCAAGCTAGGCAGTATCTAAACTTCAAAATATTCCAAACATCAGATTATTGGCTGTAATAGCATCTAAACCATGCATGAACAATATTTACTATCAAATTGAATATTTACAGCAGATTTGAGGAGGATCGGACATTTACAGCAAGGGTCACTTGCAGGCAGTTGAAGAAGATGCAATTTGGTACCCTAAACAGTCTAAATCAAAGGGCAAATTAGGGGAACTTGCTGCTGGTCATTCAGAGCAGCCAAATGCAATGTCCCAGATTTTGTAAGAGATTGGCTTGGTCAATAGAGGAAGTGGAGACTCAAAGATGAATTCAGTTTGTGGCAAGTCCTATCGTTCTCAGGATTCGATCATTCTCTTGATTGTACAACAAAACCTTTGAATACAAATTAAAGAAATACATCAAGAGGCACCAATTTTCAGGTCAATTGGTGTTGGCTGTCTCTCATAATTTGTAAAGTGTTAATCTTATTCATTTGCTAAGCATTGCTTGCTATAAATTGCTGGTCAATCAGGCAGATTACCACCCTATCCATCAAGGCTGTTTTTAGACACCAACCTTGCCAACTAGATCAGGGATTGGAGAAGAATCTACATGTGACTTGAGGTCCTTCAGTACGTAGTGAAATACTAAAAGGGGCCAGATGGTGGGAGATTGATGCAACAATCACCCAAGATTAGCTTGCCTCTCCCCGCTGAGAGCTCATGCGGTTGGGGCCATGGTCCATGGGTGAGTAGCATAGTTTGCACTTGTGGGTATCCTAGTGCAAGTAGAGTCGGAAGACAGAAGGCAGTAGGGCCAAGCTTTCCCCGACATTCCTTGGAGAAGAATTAGAGTCATAGGACTCCAAGGGAAGTCATGGCATCAAATATCCAAGTGGCAACCAGGTTTCTTCGCCTACATAGGCCAGATTAGCAAACATACCTTGATGCAGAGTGAAACAGATTGGTTCCATCACACGAGAGACAATGGGCAGAGCATAGCACCACAGACCCTTCCAGACATCCAGACTTTCTGGCGATTCCTATGGGATAGCTACCACCAAGGAGGGTTTCGTACTTTATATGGCTAGCAGCACAAGGGGACCTTGTACTTGGCAACTGGTTGATTTAGATGCAGTAGGATGAGGCTTGCCAACGCAGTCACACCAGCACCCAGAGACTTTGAAGCACTATCTATGGTCATAACTGAAGTGCGAGATTATTGGCAGCCTCATATGGTGGCATATGTGGAAGGCCTGCTGCCAGGTGATCTTAAATGGTGAGAGCCTTGAGGAGACTCTCAATGTCAACGTGAGCTTTGGCATCAGTTTCTTCTCACTGGGGGTTGCCATGGCCCGTTCTTCACTTACAGGATAGCAAACCCCGATGATGTTATAGTTCTCCACCGTTGCTTCTTCCCCCATACCCCTAGATTACCCTAAGTGGCCATATATATATATATGATTTGATTTGCAGCAGCTCCAGCTAGACTGTTGAGCATTTGTACTTCGTTGTATTCTCTTCCAAGCAGCATAATTAGCCACACCTTTTTCCAGAGAAAGCAGGCAGCAAATTAGAAATACAAGCTAAAAGCTGAAAAAATAATGGTCCATTGTCCTTTGCTTGGGCCAACATTTGTAAAGGTCCTCCCATTACCTAAGTATGGCTAGTTGGTCATACTATGTCCATAATGTCTTCCATGTGCCTCTTCATCATCTGAATAAAGACCTAACCTTTCACACACTTTTTTGTCAGCTGGTACATTTTCCAGGCAGATAATTCAAGGCCATGGTCCAATGCTTTTCAGCAAGCATTTCTAGCTTATGATAGTCATAGAAGAAACTGGCAGTAACATCTAAACCTACTCAGTAAATCCAGTTTGCAAGTTATCCATAGTGCTAAACATTCTGCACAAGAGAAGGACCACACTTGCATTGACACACATTGCATGCACACACACGCTTGAAAAAATTAGTAACATCCATTTAACAAAGGGATACATCATACCTTTTGAAAATTAAATGAGTTTTTTGCAATGTCATTGTTTGGTGCCTGCAGTCGATTGAAGTTCATGTTAGAAGTACTCTTTCAAAGTAATGTTTCACCTTTAGAAATTTCATCTTGAAGCCCTTACTTGAGGGTCTTCTACACTCAGTAACTGGGGCCTCTTTGTATCATAAAATCTGTAAAAAGAAGAAATATGAGAAACATCAATGATCCCATAACCATATAAGCAAGATAATCACAACCCTTCTGAACACTTCACACCAAGACATCAACATACTCTTCAATTGAGAATCCACACATTAAAGCTTTGCAACTTGCATAAATGCTTTCAGCTGACCGATCCTACCCTCTTTCCTTCTTCTTGAAGAACCTTCCACCATTTCTACAAGAGATGCCAACATCCTTGATGTTTAAAGAACGACCATAAAGCTCAAGAAACTCCACCTATACAGAAAATCATCCCAAGAATGTTTATAAGGAAATAACGATCTTAAAGTTGGCAAGTATACCAAGAATCTGTAGAGGGAATTACAGATCTGGCAGTAGCAAAAAATATACACTACATGGAACTTGATCAGAGCCATTTGAAGGTTCTGAATTTATAACCTCCAACAGAGAGAGGGATCATGCTACCGTGGCAGATCTTGCACAATGTCAAAATAAACACAAAACATATGCTTTTTAAACTACATTCTCTCTCCGCAAAGACATGGAACCTTGTTTCATGCTTACCTAACAAAAGAGATGTTTCATGCAGGAAAAACCTTCCTTTAGTGCTTGAGACCATTTCAGGAAATTGACCTTTTTTTTCATAGTTAAAAATGTTTCCCTGCTACTATCAATTTCTACGATAAGTAAGATTGATTCTCTGAAATATATTTTTTGCTAACTTCTAGGAGTCTTGTACCAAGCTGTAAGCCTCTGCCTCTCTTTGATCTGGGTTGTTACCATTAATTCAGTTCACAAAATGTACCCTGTTTATGGCTATTAAATAGAGACAATGTATTACAGATGTCTTTTTTACAAATTGCAAAGAACTTCCTACAGGACAAACAAGAAAGCCCCAAGGGCAACGACAAGAAACTGAGTAAATACTGTACATCTACTTCAAATATGTTGATAGCATCTAAATGTCCAGAGTTCTCCTGCTAACTCAGAACTTATCCTGGTGTTTCAGCTTGCAACCTGTGGACACCTTGTGAGAAGTGCCTAGTTTTACTATCAAGTTAAATTTAGAAGCATTCAGTAACAACATAAGAAGGAATAACACTACACTAAAATCTTCATAATGCGCTCCTACACCAAGGTAAAATGCGCCCCTGCCCCCCCACCACCCCCCCCTTGTTTTTGTTCTTAAATCCCAAATTAGTCACACCTATCCTAGATGCAAATTATGATCCAATACCAGTTTTGCCACATCAATTGCCTCTCAACCTCGTGGTCAATGTCACCAAGACATGGTTTTCCCAGCTCATGATAAACATGTCATTAACTCTAGCTGGTATGCTCAGACAGAGGCATGGCTATAGTGACAAGGATTACGCAAGGATCACCTCCCACCACTACAGTACAGCCTGGATTGCCCTCACTTGGAGCTCAGCCAAGAGGAGCTGAACCACATCCTCACGACGGACATTATTCAAATACATAGCCAAGACATGGGTGACACCTATTGAGGATGTGGGGACAAAGAGGGGACAAAGACGGCTTTCTAGTAGAAGCATCTTCTACACATATCCCTTGATAGCTTTGAGATACATGGATGCACACCTATCTCATGGTGTACAATGCACCATTGGACAGCTCCATACATCCTCACATCAGCTTTGGATCAAGACACGTAGATACCACATAGACTCCCTCCCCCCCAGAGGACAAGATTTGCTAGCTTTGTCAACTCAAGCCAGAGACAAAAGAGCACTACTTATGCAAATGGCCAATGTATGATGAGATCCAAGGGTGCTTCCATTGCTTGTTTAGAGAGGGATTTGGGCCACTATCCAAGGTTATGGATTTCCCTGATCAAAAGGACCTGGCCTCAACCTATGAGGATTGACATGAAGGTTCCTAAAAGACTTACCACTCTCTAACAGCATTCTAACACTCCGTCCAAGTGATCACATTGTAATCCTTCAAGATTGAAGTAGGTCAATTAGTACACTTGGTTCATAGCAAGTGAGAGACAAGGGGGAGCTAAACTTTACCCCTCTGCCCATAAGACAACATTTCATCTCCTTCTCCTAAAACGGTGCATGATTGGGATCTAAGATTGAACCCTAGGGAGGAGATGTCTCGGAGCTATGCCGCCACAGAGAGCATCTGATCAATAGTAGACACATGAAGCCACACATAAACGTGCACTCACACAGTTCTACAAAGTATTGACTGCTCCCTCCACCACATAGCCCTCGTCAATCCTGACTGACGGCCCCAACACAGGGGATAACCCTAGACACAACCACAAAGAGATGCAGAGCCTATCGCCCACATCTAGCCAATCCATGCTCTTGTAGGAGGTATCATCTGCGGATATAGAGGATACTACACCGTCACCAAGGGACCTACCTTGCCACTTCAGCCTCTCTACGCTAGATAGACCCATGAGAGGTATCCTGAGATGAGATTACTTCCTGAGCAGTTCCACATTGTACCTAGCTTAGACATCATTTTGTACTCATCAACTATGTATTGTTCATTGTTTATTTTCCATTTAGATAGTCATAGCATTAGATGACAACTATTTTGGGACACGGGAAATTCCTTGACTTTTCAAATGTAAAATTTTGGTCTCATAGGCTGATTTGGCCTTTTGTAGACCTTAATATAACTTTCTTTCTTTCTCTATCCTTTGAAGCTCCATTATGAAAGATAGGCTATTTTCACTCCTTGATGTGTGAAGAATTGGACTCGACAACATTATGCAAGGTTGAGTTGAAGTGTTTGGAGCTAGTGACAACCTAAAGCCTCTCTTTTTAGCAGACTTTCTATCTAGGAGGATTGTGTGTATGCTATGTGCAGCACTTTCTCTCATCAAAATGGCACAAAATCTTTGGTGCTTCTGAAAACTGAATTACAGATCTGAAATCTGTACTTCTGCGTGGTCATTTATTGCTGATTGGTACTTGTTTGTACCTTGGTCACTTGGATGACAGTTTGGGCCTGCATTTACTGGTTTTTTTGGTCACATTTGAGCTGAAAACCATGGCTGGCAGCAATGACAGCAGTAATTTGATGCGTATAAAGAAGCTTGAAGATGCAAAAATTTTGCAGTGTGGCAAAAACAGTGCTACAATATCCTGTTACAAAAGAAGCAAGCAAAGCCAATTAAAACTAAAGGGACGAAGCCTGCGGACATGGATCAAGACGATTGGGATGAGTTGAATGAGCTTGCACGCTCAACCATAGAGCTATCGATTTCCGATGCCTTGCTCTTTAACATTGAAGGTTTGGATTCTGCATATGTTATATGGACTAGACTGGAAGAACTGTATGCACAGAAGAGCACTGCAAGTAAAGTGTATTGGCTGAAAAAGCTTATGGATTTGCGTATGAAAGAAGATACAGCAATGTCTACTCACTTGAGTGAGTTTAACTCCATTTTCAGCCAACTGGTTATCTTGAAGTTCATGACTGATGAGGAATTTAAGGTTACTTTCTTGCTTTGCACTCTACCAGAGAGTTGGGATACATTCAGAACTGCTATGAGCAATTCTAATGTGATCCTTTTGTATGCTGATGTAGAGAGTGCTCTACTTATGGAAGAGATGAATCGGCAGAATAATGCATCCAGTAAGTCTTCCAGTGCTTTGCATACTAGGGGCAGATCACAACAAAAGGGCAAATATGATGGCAAGGGACGCAGTAAATCATGTGGAAAAGATGTTGAATGCCATCATTGTGGCAAGAAGGGTCACTTTAAACGTGACTGCTACAAATGGAAGAAAGAGAAAGGAAAAAGCAAGAAGACAGATGACTACAAGGAAGAGAAGAAGGACAGTCAACCTAAGAAAAGCAGTGTAAAAATTGAAGAGGTGAATGTAGTCACTCATGACAGTGACAGTGGGAGTGATGTACTCTTTGTCTCTTCACATTCTAGTGCACATGCTCTACTTGCAGATACAGATGATGACATGCATACCTGGATTCTTGATTCAGGTGCTTCCTTTCATGTCACTCCTCATCGTGAGTGGTTTTCCGCATATACACGGGATCGGTATGGTGTTGTCCATCTTGGGGACAACTATGCATGTGAGATTGCAAGTATTGGCAGTGTGCAGTTATAGTTTCAACATGGCTCTGTCTTTACACTTCAACATGTACGGCATGTATCTCAACTTAAGAAGAGCTTGATTAGCACAGGACAGCTAGATGACGATGGTTTTCATACCACCTTTGGTGATGGAAAATGGAAGATCTGTAAGGGATCCAGGGTTATTGCCAGAGGTTGCAAGAGTGATACATTGTATCCACTTCACGTATCTAGTGTGTGTGACCATGTTGTTACCGCGACCGAGCAGCCAAGTGTTTCTTTGTGGCATGGCCGGTTGAGACACGAGTCAAAAAGGAATGAAAGTGCTTTCTCGTTTGGGTTACTTGCCTTGTCTTCGTTATGCTAATTTTGAGCACTGCAATCATTGTATTTATGGCAAACATGCATAGACTTCTCACAAAAAGTCTCTTTCTTTGAAATCTTCTCCTATAGAGTTAGTACATTCGGATATATGTCAAATGCCAGGATTATCTTTAGGGGGGAATAAATATTTTGTCACCTTTGTCGATGATGCTACACGGAAAGTATGGGTTTACCCTATTCGTAGCAAGGATGAAGTGCTTGACAAGTTTAAAAAATTCTTGGCATTGGCTGAAAATCAGACAAATAAGACACTCAAGCGTCTTCACTCTGACAATGGTGGGGAATATGTGTCCAAAGCCTTTCAGGCATTTTGCGACAGCAAAGGGATAAAGAGGGAGCTCACTGCCCCTCATAATCCACCCCAAAATGGAGTTGCAGAGCGTATGAATCGGACCATACAGGATAAGGTCTGTACAATGCTGTCTCATGCTGCACTATCCCATGGTTTTTGGGCAAAGGCTGTTATGATAGCCGTTCACTTGATTAATCGGTCACCAAACATGTCTTTTTGGGGGGGAGGAGTTCCCCAAGAAGCGTGGTCGGGCAAGCCACCTTCATATGCTCATCTGAAAGTGTTTGGCTGCGAGGCTTTTGTGCACATTCGTAAAGAAAAACGCAGCAAACTTGAGCCAAAGTCCTGTAAATGCATTTTCCTAGGATATGGTGACGAGGGTGAAATGGGGTATAAATTGTGGGATCCCGAGAAAAGGAAAATAGTATGCAGCAATGACGTTATCTTCCAAGAAGGTCGCATGCACAAACAGCGCGAAAAGACTGAGGAGGTCCGTAGGGTTGTATTCCGGGAAGAAATACATTTTGGACAGCAAAATGTGCCCACTGTACAGCAGCAAATACCTGCTGTAAATGAACCTGTAAATACAGGAAATGATGCTGGAAATGATCAGCCAGCTATTGCCCATGAAAATGAGCCATTACATGTGCAAGAACAGCCAAGACAACAAGCTGTTAATGCTGATTTGCAGGCTGAAATGCCAGGACAGCATGCTGAAAATGGAAATTTGCAGGAACAGCCAGCAAACAATGACCATTAGGTTAGGAGATTGTCTAGGGCTACTAGACAACCTGACAGATTTGTTCCTGGTGCAATTAATGTGGCTGAGTATGTCATGTTGACAGACTGCGGTGAACCATCTTGCTTCAAGGAAGCAATGCACAGACAGGACAGCAAGAAATGATATAAAGCCATGCCGTCAAAGATGGAATCTCTTGAAAAAAATGGCACTTGGGACTTGGTGCAGTTGCCTAAAGGGCAAAAAAACCTTCCATGCAAATGGGTTTACAAAATGAAGGTCACTTTTGGTTCCTCACCCAAGTACAAAGCAAGATTGGTTGCAAAGGGGTACAAGCAAGAGCAAGAATTGACTTTGATGAGATTTTCTCTCCTGTAGTCAAGATGACTACATTGAGAACCATTTTGGGTTTGGTTGCAATTGAGGATATGGAGCTCATACAGATGGATATAAAGACTGCGTTTTTACATGGTGATCTGCATGAAGACATATATATGCAACAGCTTGAAGGGTTTGTTGAACAAGGGAAGGAAAAAATGGTATGTAAACTCAAAAGGAGTTTGTATGGGCTGAAACAAGCACCAAGAGAATGGTATCATAAGTTTGATACATTCATGCAGTCCCAAGGCTTTCATAGAAGTCAAGTGGATCACTGCTTGTACACCGAGAAGGCAGCAGATGGCAGCCTGATTATCTTGGTTTTATATGTTGATGACATACTGATTGCTGGCAGGGATACTCATGCCTTGGATTCATTGAAGCAATGTCTTCATGGCAGCTTCGACACGAAGGATCTTGGTGATGCAAATCACATTCTTGGCATGCGAATACTCAGAGATAGATCTAAAGGCTTACTCTATCTATCTCAGCAAGAGTATATCTCCAAAGTTTTGCAGTGTTTCAATATGGAGGGGGGGAAAACAATTGGGGTTCCATTGCCTCCATATGTGAAACTGTGTGCAGAGGACAGTCCTACATTTGATGATGAGAAGGCTGAAATGGCCAAGATACCATATGCTTCAGCTGTTGGCAATCTGATGTATGCTATGGTTGCTACACGTCTTGACATTGCTTTTGCAGTGGAAGTGGTTAGCAGATACATGGCAACCCCTGGCAAAGCATTGGGATACATTGAAAGGTATTATGAGATACCTCAAAGGCACAAAGAAGTTGTGCATTTGCTTTGGAAAGCAGAAGGCATCTATTGTTGGCTTTACGGATGCAGACTATGCTAGTCATGCGGACTGCAAGAAGTTCACTTCTGGGTATGTGTTTACTTTCACAGGAGGAGCGGTCTCTTGGATCTCCCGGCTACAAAAATGTGTTGCATTGTCTACTGCAGAGGCAGAGTATGTAGCTGCCACTGAGGCATGCAAGGAGACTTTATGGCTTTCACGTCTAGTGGGAGAGCTTGGCATCACAGAGTTACACGTTCTCCATTGTGATAGTCAAAGTACTATCATGCTAGCACGAAATCCTGTCTTTCATGCAAAGACAAAGCACATACAGGTGAAGTATCACTTCATTAGAGATGTACTTGACAGCAAGAGCATTGAGCTTGTCAAAGTGCATACAGATGATAATCCTGCAGACTTTCTCACGAAGGGTCTTCCAGCAGAGCGGTTGCTCATTGCCGACAGATAATGGGAGTTGGATAGATATATTTATTTCAGCTTTGTACATACTTGTACATACTTAGACTTAGTTGATTCTTTTCTCCTCTTAAGACACATTGCCTTTAGGTGGGAGGTTGTTAGGAATAAAGGGACATCGTGCCTTTTATATGTGCACGGGTGTGAACATACCCTTAGCACATTGTACTTTCATACATATATCTATCTAAAACCTAAAGTGGTACTCTTGTCATTGTACCGAAAACGTATTCACTCTACTCTGCTCACTCGCACTCTCTCTGTCTCTCTCATTGCGTGTAAGGTCTGTCTACCTCGATCTCCGTGCCTATCCTTTCCCTACAAAGAGCACATACAAGAACAAGTTGCTGGTAGAGTCTACTATTGGCAAAAATGCAAGGTTTCAGAGCAAAATTTAGTTACTTCGCACTCAATTAGAACAGCTCTAGTAATCTTAAAGAAGTAATGGAAGGGATGCCAAGCTTTGGGGCCAATCTGTGCCTTTTCTCTGTGAGCAAGAGCATTCTATCTCTTCTTGTGTGAAGTTAATCATGAATTATTACTGATTGTGATTAAGTGCTTTAAAAGCTGAGTTAATTACTACCCTATGCAAGTCTGAAGTCCGATTTCATGGTTCTAAAACAGCCCCAAAATGCAAAAAATACCAAAGTTTTTGTGTCCCATAAGCAAATACCACACTTTGGGACGATCCACATCTATAAATAGGAGGCTGCCCAGACACTTGATCCATCCCTTTTTTGCAAGTTTCAATCGTCACTTCTCCGACTATTGCTACATCTCCCTTAGCACCTACCAACCTGTCTACAACTGCTTCCTACTACCACATCAGTTGGCAACCTGCTCTCCGTGCCTAGACTGCTGTGTTTGGCAAGATTTAACAACTTGCATGATGTCTATAAATTCCTTGCACTATGTTCTTACTATCGAAGGTTCATACACTTTTGCACAAAAGTGTTACATCTCTTCATGTTTCCAAAAGAAGGGGATGCCATTTAAGTGGGCTGAAAAGGAAATTGTGGCATTCAATAAGCTTAAGAAAAAGCTCACATTAGATCCGAATCCTTCTGAATCTTAGAAAGCCTTTTCTAGTCTAGTGTGATGCATGTAGAAAAAGTATTGGTGCAGTCCTCATGCAAGACGGATGCGTTGTGGCTTATGAGAGCAAACTTTTACATAGTGCTGAAAGAACTATGCAAGTTTATGAGAAAGTTATTGGCTCTTGTACATGCACTTTCTGTGTGGAAATACTACTTGCTAGAGGATGGCTTTGTGATACAAACAAACCATCAAACTTTGCATTACTTTCTTACGCGGTCTAAGTTATCTGAAAAGCATGTGTTGGGAAAATTTATTATCTATGTTTCACTTTGAGATAGTGCATATGGAGGGTAAGAAAAATGTCCTGCTAGATGTTTTATCAAGGTAATCTCACGTTTCAGTAGCGTCTATTGCATAGCACCAAAAATTGGATGAGATAAAGACACAATATACTCAAGATGAGGATTCTTTCAAAGTGTATGACAAGTTATTTGAAGTCAATGAAATGAGCACTTTACTCCCAGATATGGATTTCTTTTGATGCATGGTCACCTATGTGTAACAAAGCAAATAAGACTAGAGGTTGTAATTGAAAGTTGCGCATCGCCATATGCAGGGCATCCAAGCATAGATGCTACAATTAAAGTATTGGAGACTTTCTTTTATATCGGCTATCTTTGAGGCTAGTTCTAGATACATTTAAGCACACATGCATGGCTTGTTAGAAAGTTAAGCATGACAATAGAAAGGACCTAACCAATTACATCATTTGCCTATTCTTGATAGGCCACGTGTTACGTCCCTAGACATCATGATGGGTACTAATAGCATTGATCAAAGTAACATCAATCAACTAGTTATAGGACTCAAGGCCCTATTATGCACATTCATTATATGATCACCACTCTTGGGCTCTTGGCCTGTTGGCCAACACATCCATACACTGGGACGGTGTGGGCTAGTGGTATGGGACGCCAACCTTTGGAATGTGTTCGTGACCTAGAGTGCTACTAGCTCCCAAGCTCATGAACCATGATGTTTCACACGTGACAAGGAGGCCTTTATCTCATTAAGGGTAGTATGGGACACTGGTAGTGAGAGAGACATGTACGGAGGACATTTAAAGCTCTCTGAGTTCACCATTTGCAGTAACAAAGAAGATAGTACTTGTGCCCTTAGCAAGGCATTCTACATTGTTCACAATTGTCACAGTGATAGATTCTTGTAGAGGCTACATAGAATTGTATACATCTTCTTCTTGGTAATTGATGGAAGGCACCACTATCCAATACCCATGAGTCAAATGTAGATACTTGTATCGAGGAACACACTTCCTTAATGGTCACCATAAATAACTCCAACTCTACTTCAACCATATTGGCTATCTCCTTCCATTTAGTTTTCACGGCACCATGCTTTTCATCTACCTTCTTGATAGAAAAAATTGCAATTCCATGTCATTTCTTCTTGCAGTAGAAGCACTCTCCTTGAAACTTTTTCTTACCACCCTTTTTCTTTTGGTCACCATTGGTAGAGGAACCACCTTTGCCTTTCGTATTGGTGGAGAATATAACATCTCCATTGTTGCTACCTTCTCGTGCTTTAAGCTGTAACTCTTCCTCCATGAGTAATACATAAAATTCCTCAAATATCAAAGCTTGGGTCTTACTTGAGTATTTAGGGCCATTACCAACCCGACAATAAAGGGAATATTTCCTAGCCAACTAGGAAAGTTTCAAAATATAGTCAAATAGGCCGACCAGACTACCTTCCCAAGCTATAAAAGAAAGATCCCTTCCAAACCATCATCCATCTACTTTTCAAAGAAAAATAGAGAAATCAAACAAGATTTCAAAAAATGATAAGGCATTAACTTCAAGAATTCGACTAAGAGAATTGGCAACCATATTAGTTGCACCCTTTTTATAGCAAATTTCAATGTCAAACTCTTGCATAAGCTCCGCCCATCTTGCCTTGCGGCCATGGAGATCAAGTTGATAATGAAGGTACTTTAATGAATGGTGGTCTGTCCAAATAATAAATCAAGCTTAATACAAATAATAATGCATACTTTGAGCACATGGATGACTGCCAATGATTCATTCTCTTGGGTAGTGTAATATATTTCAGTATTTGTGAGCTTATAGCTCTTGAATGTGATAGGTCCACCATCTTGATAAAGAACATCACCTAAAGCATAACCATTTGCATCCGTTGAACCTCAAAAGGTTTATTTATTCATAATCGCAACATTATGCAGTAGTAACTAGTTGTTTCAATGTTTGAAAACATCATCGAGCTCACAGTCGAAATAACCAGCAAACTAATATGCTTCTTCTTGCTTCGCATGCCCTTAAGCAAACGTGTCAAGGGTTCAACAATATGAGCATAGTCCTTTATGAACTTTTTAAAAATTTCAATAAAACCTAAAAAAGAGGTAGTTGAAGATGCACAAAAAGTTAAACCTATCTTACATAGTAAAGAATGAGATCTTTGAGACAAATAAGTATGTAGAAATTTTGGATAAAGCTTACAAGAAAGTTAAGCTAGCTCTTCAAAAGTCACTAGAAAAGAAAAGAAAACTAACAAACCATCATTGCAAAAAACTTGAGTTTTCAAAGGGTGATTGGGTTCTCTTGTGCTTTGGAGAAGCAAGGTTTAAGAAGATGACAGGCTAAAGAGCAATTTATTTCCTAAGCTAAGCATGAGATATCAGGGATCTTTATAATTTTCAAGTGATAGAGAAGATTACTCATGTGGCACGCACACAAAAGTTTCCTTTCATGTGAGTCTTTTGAGACCCTATCACGGTAATGTGCATGATGAAATTCAACTTGAAGTTGAGAAACTAAATGAAATATTTAGTTAGTCCAAAAGAGATCTTGACACATGAGGAAAGGAAGACAAGTGGTAAAGTTTCTCGTTGCTACCTTAGCAAATTCACTTCAGTTGTTGCAACTTTACCTAAAGGCTTTTCAATTAGAGCCAACTTTGGTTGGGGGCCTTCTTTAGGTTCAGCAACACCACAAAGATCTAGAGTATTATCTGATGCTCAAGAGAAGGGTAGCTTCTCCTCTTTCTCAGTATAGATGGGCTTAGATATCTACAAGTTGCTTGATGATATATATCTTCAACCTAGGTACCATTAGCCAGCAATAGATCTCCTTTAGGACTTGTATGCTAAGTAATCTAGACACTTTAGTTTGACAATAGTAGATGGATGCTTAACCTAGCACTAAGTATCATGTGCAAAATATTTTGGGATAGTTATCATGTGGGGGGTTCCCAATGCAATCAAGCTTAGATATTCATTCTGCTTGCGAGCTCTTCTCTCTATGCATTGGAGGTTTATTCTGGCTGAGGGTGTGGATTTTGGCTAGTCTCTGTGTTTGCATATGATCTTAGCGCTACAAATTCATCAAGCCTTTTTGAGACATTGTGACTGAGTTTTCTTATGGTATGGCATGATTGCCTTTTGTGTATGGGTGATCTAGTAGGACATCGTCCATGTTTTACTGGTTTGGTTAGGGTTCTTTGTGAGCAAGATGCAGATCTATGGGAGTAATGTCCAGGATAGAATTTGAAGAGAGAGGGGCTGTTTTCTGGCCTACCCAAGATTGTTTTGTCATTGATATTAGAAATAGGCTGTGGAGGGATGTGCCTTTATTGATAGAAGCCTACAGTCTTGGACATTATCTGAAAAACATCTGTGTTGACTGAATTTCATGGTTGCTTTAATTTGAGAGCGCTACAAATACTAAGAGCAACCAACAAATGTCACTAGAGAGTCCTCAAAAAATTTTCTGTCTTCATTGAAATTTTCAGTCTGTTTGCTGTGTAAACAACATAATATCCAAAGGATTATACTCTTCTAGTCATAATTATGAACCAAAGGGATGATAGGAGACAAGAGGCAGGCTCTAAGTTGCTGGAACCGCTTCTCGAAATGTAATCATTTTGGAGGTGTGTACCAAATTGGGGGAACATCTCCTGTCCTGCCCCTGACAAGGGGATGGCTAGGGGTGCATCCCCCTGTTTGGGATGGCAAAGGGGATGGGTGAGAGGTGTTCACATGGGCTCCTCCTCTTGTCTTGTGTCTCACATACACACACCCTTTTTTTGAAACTAAGATAAGACAGACACCCGAACATACACAAAACCCCAAATCTGAAAGCAACATGCACTGCTGGACAGAAAAATGCAGGTGCAGATTTCCACAATTGTGTAGTTGTAATGGCCTTGCAAAGAGATGGCACGAGAACACAAAAAACCCATCAATGGCATGGCACTCACATGGACAACAAGAGCAAAGTGATACAACTAGCCACTTGCATCACAATAAAAAGGGTAGAACTTCTACAGTCTCTTTAAGAATTTATACCAGTAGCAATCCAAGATTGTGATCCAGAGTGTTTGGATCAGATAAATTGCCAAAACCCAGTCTAGTTGAGCGTGTCTGGACCAACATTAAGAAAATACAAAAGGGTCAGCTTGAATGACTTCATTAACCATAACAATCGAATAAAAGCACGTTGAACCTTTATACATGTAGCTTTGAAGTACTGTACCTGCAGAAGGTACTGTAAATCTTATTCCAACTAGAGATGCACTGCCTACCTGAAGGAAAGTCAAAAGCATGACAAGTAGAGCATAAGAACCAATCCCACCAGTATAAACCTGTCAAACCAAAAGTTTCACATACTGTCAATGGAAACTAGGAGGTCAAATTTCTTCTTGCTTAAGAGAACATAAGCTTTGACCATATTTACATTAAAAACAATAGAAGTGCATGTCTCAAATAGCATCTATAGAATATGAATGTCTTGGTGTTATGAGGCTTTACTTTAGAAAAGTGATTCGTATAATTACTGAAGTGAAAGAAAACACACTTTGAATGACTACATGCCTCTACAATCTACTTATTCTGCTACAAGTTGTGCCATGTAGTTTGGAGGTAGCAATAAAGTGGAACAAGACTACAAAGAGATGGAGAAGATAAGATCAAGAACAAAAAGATGGAAACCAAACTCTTTCTCCTCCAGTCGGGATTTTGTGTGCATTTCCTAGGCAATTTTCGCATATGTCAATACCCGCCCTATTCCCTATCTAGTGGAGGATCCCATCGTTGGATTATCAATAGATCGTGCAACCCTATGCGATCAGCTCAACTCTCGAGCTCGATCTTTCCTCTTTATGGGCTTACAAGATTGTGTCCTAGTGCGTGTGCATAGGTTGTAAAACGCAACAGAAGTGTGGGCCAAGCTTGCTTCTATATACCATTAGAAGACATTTGCCCACCGGATTACTCTCAAGAAAAAATTATGAATGCTCATTGTTGATGATTACCCTTCCATGAATGATCATGTCAACAAGTTGGAGGATACAAGGGATGAGCTTGCATCCTTTGGCACGATGATCTCTTCAGAGGTATGGCCATGATTCTTTTGACTCAGTTGCCATCTCCCTAGTTCGATGTCTTCTACACCAGCCTTCTTACATCAAGGACTCAAAAGAAGCTTCTATGGGAGGAGCTTGCTCCACTTGTTTTGGAGCATGACAAGTGTGCTAAAGAGATAGCCAATGGATCAACCTCCACCAAAGCTTTTGTTGCCAGATCGGGATTCGGAAGGGGGGAAGAAGAAAAAAGAAAACTCAAAGGCTAAAAGACAAGTGAGTTCTTTAGGCTCTAACTCCGACTCGGAGAAGCCTAAATGCCTATACTATGGAAAGGGGACACATCCAAAAGAGAAATGTTGCAAGAAGTACCCTAAACTTTGTCCAGGAGCAAAGGATGGAGCTAAAACATCCGAGCCTTCTAGTTCTACTCCAACAGTCACCCATGAGTTATTGTTTCTTCGTATTGTTGCCTTGGAGGAGCCTTCTTCAGTGGTTGCCTTGTCTTCTACAAGGCCTTGGCTGGTTGATAGTGGAGCCTCTAGTCATATGACTCCACGAGGTGATTTGTTGCAGGATCTATGCCCTGCTGAGGGTTCAATCATTGTTAGTGACATTGTATCAATACCTATTGGTGGTGTTGCCACTCTGCATGTATTTCCCAACCACACATCAAGCTCCCTTTCATAGGCCCTTTATGTTTCAAACTCAAGCTTTCCACTCCTCTCAGGTTATGGCCTTACTAGACTTGGTACCTAGGTTGTTTTCACCGAGCAGGCTATTTGTATTAAGGATTGTTATCGCAACAGGTTGGCAGGAGAGTGGGCTTTACAAGCTCCATTTTCCTTCTCTTATGCATGGTCCTCCGTGCAGTTGTCTGTTGCTGCACATGTTCCCACTTGTGCATCATCTACTCCACAAGTTTCTTCCCATCCCCCACCGTCTTCTACGATCAACTATTAAATTGTCTGGTGTCTGCATCACCAACCAATCTGAATCACTATAAGCCTATAATTGCAAGTCCTCCCCCCCCCCCCCCCCAAAAAAATAATAATGCATGTGACTGAGTACCTTACAAGTATCTAAAGATCCACTTAACAACTTGCCAATGTGTGGTCTGTGGGCTGTGTATATATTTGCTCACCTGAGATACTACATACTGCATGTCAGGACGTGTGTTGCAAAGGTAAATAAGGAAGCCAATAGCCTTGGCTGTAAATTGCAACATCATGCATCTCTTCACCATCATACATCGACAGCTTTAAGCTTGGCTCCATAGGAGTGTACATAGGTTTGTGATCTTGCATATTGAATCTATGTAACAGCTTATCCACATACTATGACTATGACATGATAATACCATGCTGATTTTGGGTGAACTAAATCCCCGAATAGTAGTGTAGACAACCATGTCTGACATAGCAAATGCATGTTTTAAATCAGCCTTAAAATCCACAAATTTTCCCTCTAAAGATCCAATGAGTGCCCTGTCATCCACATAAAGAATGATACTCAACAAGTCTCCCCCTTCATTCTTAATCTATAGAGTGGGAGCAATTGGACTATTTTGGAACGCAAACAGTCAATTTTTTAGTACCATGCATGAGGAGCCTGTTTAAGACCAAAAAGAGCTTTATGCAACTTGCATACCATGTGCTCTTTCCCTTTAATCTCAAATCCTGGAGGTTGAAACATATAAACATCCTCAAGCAAATCCCCATTCAAGAATGTTGTTTTAATATCCAACTGATGTACTTTTCAACCATAATGTACAACCATCGCAATCACAGATCTCACCGTACTCATACGGATGTAGGAACACAAGTTTCCTCATAGTATATGACTTTCTTTTGTGCATAGTCTTTTGCTACCAACCGTACCTTGTACCTATCAACTATACCATCAACTTTACGTTTGAGTTTGAAAACCCACTTGTCAAGTGGTAGATCCACAAGATCCGATGTAGACTTAGTGGCAATGGAGTCTTACCTCTTGCATGGCCTACATTCAATATACATCTTGTTGAGCTTTGTCCAAGGAAGTAGACTCATTATCATCCAACTGTGAGCTAATTAACACGTGCTCATCACAATCATCTACTTCCATTATATCAGCCAAATGTGCCCCCCTTGCATCATGTATTGCATGCCTAGTAGTCTTCTAGTACACTAAGGTAATGGAGCATCCACTTTTCTCTCTTGGAGAGTTTGTAACAACCATCTCGTGTTTTTTCTGCATTTATAACAGCCCTTTCATGTTGAACTATTGCTTCCACTGTATGTGGTAAACCCTTATCAATAGCCTACTATTCGGAAGCATACAGAGCAGCAACAGCTTGCTAGAGCTATCCTACCATTTACAACACGCACAGATTCCAAAAAAAAAAGTGGCAAAAGGCCTTGGAAAACATTACTAATGTCATGTCTGGCTCGCATTTGAAACTAATCATGAGAAAATGCTGTATTTTCAGCAAACATGACATCCCTCTTAACAAACACCATCGTGTGTGGATCATACATGCGATAGCCTTTGCTTTTCGAATTGTAGCCAATAAAAATGCATTTTAAACCTTATCATCAAGCTTTCCACAAAGCTCTTTCAGAACATGTGTGTAGGCTATAACACCAACCACCCCAAAGTAGCAACTTTGGGTTTCTTGCCATGCCAAGCTTCAAATGGAGTGATTGTCTTCAAAGCCTTTGTAGGTGTCCGATTCAATACATGATTGGCACATTGAAACCCTTCTAACCAAAACTTATCTAGCAACCCCTTGCTTTTTAACATACAACAAGTCATTTCCATGAGAGAGTGATTTTTCCTTTCAACAACTCCATTTTGTTGAGGAGTCATTCTCACAGTGGCTTGATGCATAATGCCACAATCCAACAAATATGCCTCAAATGCACGAGACATGTACCCCCCCCCCAAAATCTATGCGAAGTGTCTGCACTTTTAAACTAGTTTCAGCCTCAAGCTTTGTCACAAGATGTTTAAAATGCATGAATACATTAAACTTAGTCTTTGGCCCATACACCCATGTATACCTCGAGTAGTCATCAATAAATGTAACAAAATAAAGGTGATCCCAAAGTGCACATGTCCTCATGGGATCACAAACATCAAAGTGAATAAGCTACTTTTTTCAGACAACACGCACTGCACTATCCTTTTTGAAAGCAAACCTATGCACCTTGCCCAAAACACATCCCTCGTATGCATGAGGAGGTGAAGTCTCCACTGGAGGCAATGCTGTTAGCCTGCTCTTCTTAAGTCTCAGTCTGTCATCTCCTGGTTGTGAGCTCCTGTCAGAGTCTGACAGGAGACAGAGGAGCTCTGTCAGTGCATTTTTGTGGCTGCCCTAGTCAGCATGCAGCCCTGGGTGTTTTACAGCCCAAACTGGGCTGTTTTTGTCCAGACTGCCCATTTTCTGGGCAGTCGGCCAGATCTGGCCAAAGTCGGCCAGATCTGGCTGGTCGGCCAAATCTGGCCAGGTCGGCCAGTTTGGCTGGTCGGCCAGTTTGCTGGCCTGGGGGCTATTTATATCAGCCCCCCCAGTCAGTCCAGCAGTGTGCTCTGCAGGTACAGCACTGCTCCCTCCGTCTCTGTCTCCGGCATTGGTGCTGCCACTGCTTCCAGTCTGTCCTGGTTCCCTCACTGACGCTCTGGGCTGCGTGCAGGGACTGCTCTGTCCATTCCAGTGTATTCAGCATTCATCTCAGTCAGTGCAGACTTTCTTCCTTCATTCTCTGCTTTCTCTCTCCTCTCCTCTGTGTTCATGTTCTTCTTCCGTTGCGCACTCTCACATGGTATCATCGCCTGATTGAGAGCACGGAGGACATACCTTCAGGAGAGAAATACCTTCCTGCTGCTGCCAACAGATCCACAACAGCCAGGCGACTGCTTCAGGAGGCTGTACAGCCTGCGTTTCCTGCCCACACTGACTGCAGAGGCTGCCACGTCATCCAGCAACGCAGCAACTCTGCGTTTTCCACCAGGCTGCCTCTCCTGCTGCTGGGCGACCTCCCTACAGGCTGCGTTTTGCTGTCCTGCAGGTCGCTTCCACCCCAGGCGGCTCTTTTCCTGCTGGCGACCTCTGTCCGGGCTGTTTCCTGGTGCTGGTGGTCTCTTCACTGGTGTTCACATCAGTTCTCTTTGCGTTTTGCAGATCCAGGTGTTTGTAGGCACTCTCTGCCTGCGTCTTGGTAGTTGGTGACCACATTGCTGGTCCTATTTCGACAGCGGCACAACTTTCTTTGGTATTGTGCAAATTGGAAGATGTCTTACCAGTTTTCAGGCTTTGAAGACTCAGAGGATGAGCTTCTCTCTCACCATTCCTCTGAGCGGAGGCGGGATTATCGTGAAGTTCGACATCGGGAAGAACCTCCTCGCACTCGTCCTTCTTCAGTCCATGCATCTCAGAGGGTTCCATCTACTGCAAAGGTTTCTTCAGTGAAGACTGCTTCAGATGTGCGGATGCCTTCCTTGATTCCCTCTATACAGGTGCCGATTCTCCCTTCCTTTCCGAAGGAAGATAAGTTGGATGGTTCCAACTACTCCCTATGGTCATGTAAGGTGGCTTGCATCCTCGATACATTTGACCTTTGGGAGCTTGTTTCTTCGCCCATCGACCGACCCCCCGTGGATTCGTCCGATGGCACCTCTATGGACCGTGCAGCCTTATGGGATAGGCTCAACTCTCGAGCCCGTTCCTTTCTTTTTATGAGTCTCCATGATTCTGTACTTGTACATGTTCACAGGTTAAAGACCGCGGCGGAAGTATGGACAAAGCTTGCGTCTTTGTATCAGCACAAGACATTTGCCCACAAGATTTCCCTGGAGAAGAAGTTGCGGATGCTCAGTCTTAATGGTTCTTCTTCCATGAAGGAGCACATCACGAAGATGGAGGATATGCGAGGCGAGCTAGCCTCTCTTGTTCGTCTGATATCGTCTGAGGATATGGCGATGATTCTGTTGACTCAACTGCCATCACCCCGCTATGATGTCTTCTACACCAGCCTCATCACTTCGAGGACCCGTGAGACACTCCTATGGGAGGAGCTTTCCCCGCTTGTCTTGGAGCATGACGAGCGACTCAAAGAGGTGGGAGTCAGTGGCTCCACCAAGGCATTTACGGCCGGCACAGGTGGCGGCAAGAAGAAGAAACAAAAGAAGGAGAAGGCCACAGACAAGAAGGAGGAGGACAAGAAGGATGCGAAGGAGAAGAAGCCCAAGTGTCCCCATTGTGGGAAGGGCACTCATCCCGAGGAGAAGTGTTGGCAGAAGTATCCCCGTTTGAAGCCTAAGGAGAAGGACACAAAGGCGGCCCCAGCCATAACAGAATCTGCGTTTGTGCATGTCTTTGTTGAGGAAGACATTGCCCTAGCTTCTACCACACAGGAGAAGCCTTGGCTTGTCGACAGTGGAGCATCTTCACATATGACCTTCCGTCAGGATTGGCTTCAGGATCTTCGTTCCAGAGGGGGTACAGTCACCATTGGTGACAATTCTACAGTTCCTGTTTGAGGCGTGGGGACTTTACCTATGTTTTCTGACAGGCGGTCTTCCTCCGCCAAAGTTCTCTATGTCCCTGATTTGGGTTTTAACCTATTATCTGTGCATGGCCTTACTCATTTAGGTACCCGAGTCATTTTTACACAGGATGCAGTCACAGTGGAGGATGCTTCTACAGGTGATGCTCTTTGGACAGGTTCACAGGAGGGTGGGCTTTATACGCTCACTGCCTTGGCTGCGCGGACTTCCCATGAGCTTGGGCTGCTTTGGCATGCTCGGTATGGTCATTTGAACCTCGATTCTCTTCGTCGGGCTTCTTGGAGGAAGATGGTGGAGGGACTTCCAGATTTCCCTCCTCTTCACACTTTGTGCCCTAGCTGCTTGAGGGGCAAGCAGCACCGGCAGCCTCACCCGCAAGTTGCTTCTAGGCGGGCTACTTCTCCGCTTGAGTTGGTTCATACCGACCTTTGCGGACCTATGGGCACGGCCTCCCTTGGGAAGGCCAAGTATTTGATGCTGATTGTGGACGACTTTAGTCGTTATGTGTGGCCTTATTTCTTGGAGTACAAGAGCGAGGCGTACTCCCGTTTCTGTGAGTGGCAGGTGTTTGTGGAGACCCAAACAACTTCCAAGGTTTGTGGTGTTCGAGCTGATCACGGTGGCGAGTTCACTTCTCACCTTTTCTCTCAGTTTTGCAGGGATCATGGTATTCGGGTGGAGTATTCCCATCCGAACACACCGTCAAAGAATGGTGTGGTGGAGCGTGCGAATCGGACCATGATTGAGATGGCCCAATCTATGCTGGAGCATAGGAGTCTTCCTCATTTCCTTTGGGGTGAGGCGGTGGCTACAACGGTGCATATACGCAACCGCTCTCCGACTTCGGCATTACAGGACATGACTCCGTATGAGGCTTTCTTTGGCAAGAAGCCTTCCGTGTCCCATTTTCGCATCTTTGGGTGCGATGCTTTTGTCCATGTGGACAAGAAGAAGAGGAAGACGAAGTTCGATTCTAAGTCGCGAAAGCTTATCTTCGTTGGTTATAGTACGACCACGAAGGGATATCGGCTCTATGACCCGACGACGCGGACGGTTAAGGTGAGCAGGGATGTGATCTTTGATGAGGCTTCGGCCTCTGAGGATCCGATTGATGGCTCTATTACAGATGTTTCTTCATCATCGACGGACCCACCCCCACCTTCTCTCCCTTCACTTCCTTCCAGGATGCCCCTTAGCACCCCCCCTATTCCTCCTTCTTCGGCTTCCCTTTCCCCTTTGGTGGATGTGCCTTCGTCTACTACGAGCTCTTCTACCGCCACTTCGGGATCTTCACGGGATATACAGCCTTCTTCAGATGCGGAGGATCTACCTTCACTCGGTGAGGGGGAGTCCCTCTCCGATTTGGGTGCTTTACAGGTTCCGAAGGCCCCCCGGTCTCCCTCACAGTCGCAGGAGTCTCTCAGGATTCCTTTATGGTATCGCCGGCTCATGCAGGATTCAGGTGTTACTCACTTTCCTGCTTCTTCTACAGGTCCCCGTCGCTCAGCACCTTTACAGGCCCAGCGGGACAGTTCGCTATGTGTGAACTATGCTCTTATGTCACAGATTCTTCAGGATTCCGAGCCTTCCACCGTGGAGGAGGCTCTTGCACAGGATATTTGGAGACAGGCTATGCATCGAGCGAAACCATACGTGGGAGCTTGTTCCGCGTCCCGCGAAACGGAAGGTGATTGGTGTGAAATGGGTCTTTAAGACCAAATATCTTGCAGATGGCTCCTTGGACAAGCATAAAGCTAGGCTTGTTGCCAAGGGTTTTGCACAGCGTGCAGGGTTGGACTACTTTGAGACTTTTGCTCCTACAGCTAGGATGTCCACCATCCGAGTTCTTTTGGCTCTTGCTGCTCACCACCGTTGGCCTGTCTATCAGATGGACGTCAAGTCTGCTTTTCTGAATGGTGTTCTTGAGGAGGAGATTTATGTTTCACAGCCTCCTGGTTTTCTTGTGCAGGGGAAGGAGGATCATGTGTATAGGCTGCGGAAGGCTCTTTATGGCCTAAAGCAGGCTCCTCGTGCTTGGTACCAGCGGATTGACCGCTTCTTTCTACAGAGTGTCTTTGCGCGCTCCGCTTATGATCCCAACCTCTACTTACGGGTTGTGGATTCTCTTTCGGTGTTCCTTATCTTGTATGTGGATGATCTTATCATTATAGGGAGCAACACTCAGCAAGTGGAGCATACACGGTCCATTCTTCAGCAGGAGTTTGACATGATGGATCTAGGGATCCTTCACTTCTTTCTAGGTCTGGAGATCTATCAGATGGCACAGGGCATTTTTATCTCGCAGCACAGGTACATCTCCGAGCTTCTTTCGGAGTTTGATATGGCTGAGTGTCAGCCTATCTCATGCCCCATGGACCCTGAGTCCAAGCTTTTGACAGCTGGAGTTCCTCTTACCGATCCCACCCGTTACAGGTGCCTCGTCGGCTCTCTTATCTGGCTGCTTCACACTCGGCCGGATATCTCTTTTGTGGTGGCTTTATTGTCTTCCTTTATGCAGACTCCTACCCAAGATCACTGGCAGGCGGCCTTGCGGGTTCTTCGCTATTTACAGGGGACTCGCTCCTTCGGGATCATGTATGGAGATGGGATTACCCTTTCTGGATGGAGTGATTCTGATTGGGCAGGTGATGTGGATTCGAGACGATCCACTACCAGTTATGCTTTCACCCTTGGATCTGGTGCTGTCTCTTGGAGCAGCAAGAAGCAACCTACTGTGGCACTTTCTTCTACAGAGGCTGAGTATCGGGCCCTATGTTCGACCGCTATGGAGGCAGTTTGGCTCCGTCGCTTACTCGCGGAGATTGGCTTTTCCCAGACCGGACCTACGGAGCTGCGCGTGGATAACCAGAGTGCTCTTGCTCTGGCAAAGAACCCGGTGTTTCATGCTCGCACGAAGCACATTGAGGTTCAGTATCACTATGTTCAAGAGCGGATCGTGGATTCGGAGCTGGTGGTGGTCTATTGTCCTACGGCGGCCAATGCAGCTGATCTCTTTACGAAGCCGTTGCCTCAGGCTTCTTTGCTGCATCACATGCGGTTCTTGGGTCTTCAGACTCTCCCAGGAGTTGAGAGGGGGTGTTAGCCTGCTCTTCTTCAATCTCAGTCTGTCATCTCCTGGTTGTGAGCTCCTGTCAGAGTCTGACAGGAGACAGAGGAGCTCTGTCAGTGCATTTTTGTGGCTGCCCTAGTCAGCATGCAGCCCTGGGTGTTTTACAGCCCAAACTGGGCTGTTTTTGTCCAGACTGCCCATTTTCTGGGCAGTCGGCCAGATCTGGCCAAAGTCGGCCAGATCTGGCTGGTCAGCCAAATCTGACCAGGTCGGCCAGTTTGGCTGGTCGGCCAGTTTGCTGGCCTGGGGGCTATTTATATCAGCCCCCCCAGTCAGTCCAGCAGTGTGCTCTGCAGGTACAGCATTGCTCCCTCCGTCTCCGTCTACGGCATTGGTGCTGCCACTGCTTCCAGTCTGTCCTGGTTCCCTCACTGACGCTCCGGGCTGCGTGCAGGGACTGCTCTGTCCATTCCAGTGTATTCAGCATTCATCTCAATCAGTGCAGACTTTCTTCCTTCATTCTCTGCTTTCTCTCTCCTCTCCTCTGTGTTCGTGTTCTTCTTCCGTTGCGCACTCTCACAAATGCATCTACCATATGACACCTTTGAAAGGTCATCAAACTCCCAAAAAAGAATAGCGACTACCAAAGCATCATGAGACTATCAATCATAAGTGTCTAACAAGAATAAACCCTTGTACATGGTGCCGGACAGCCTAAGTACATAGTCCATCTTCTATCTCTAACAATGTATTTGTCATCCTCAAAGATGATCTAAAAGCCATGCTTATTGAAGGTTGAAATAGACAACAAGCTCTTTGTAATGCCAGGCACAAACAATACATCGAGAAGCATGAAGTCTGAACCGTCTGCAACAGTAATAGTGATTGTCCCAATGCCACAAACATCATAACTGCTATTGTTCACACATGTGACACACTTCCCAGCAAGGGCTAAATGCAAAGAAGTAAACAAACACTTCTTGGAAGTGATGTGCTTTGAAGCCCCACTGCCAAAACACCATGTTTGTTGCATTTCAACAGCAGTAAATGCTAAATCAAATGAAAACACTCTAACTATCACAATGGAGGACAGGAGTCTCAGTAATGCCAAGCTCCCCCACCAAACATGAAAACCATATAGCCTCCCTACATGCCTTAGTGGCAGCCACATACTTTGCCTCTGTACTAAGAGACAATGCAACACACTTCTGTAGCCTGGAGATCTAAGAAATGGCTCCCCCTATGAAGATGAATACATATCCTTGTAGACTTCCCGCAATCAACATGACCGGCATAGTCTGCATCCGCAAAGTCAACGATAGATGCTTTCTACTTTCCAAAGCAGATGCACACATCCTTTATACCCTTAAGATATATCATAATACCTTTCACTCCTTCCCAATACTTTCTATCAAGATGTGCCATGTATCTACCAACCACTCCTACCGCAAATACTATGTTAGGACATGTAGCAACCATAGCATACATCAAGCTACTCACAGCTGAAGCATATGGGATCTTGGCCATTTTAGCCTTTTCATCATCAGATATAGGGTTGTTCTCTGTACCAAGTTTCACAAATGGAGGCAGTGGTACACCAATTGCTTTCCCCCCTTCCATATTAAAATGCTACAAAATCTTGGATACATACTCCTACTGTGATAGATAAAGCAGACCTTTTGATTTGTCTCTGAGTATACGCATGCCAAGAATATGATTTGCTTCACCAAGATCCTTCATATCAGAGCTGCTATATGTAGATTCTGCTTCAATGTGTCTAATGCATGCACATCCCTATCACCAATCAGTATGTCATTCGCATACAAAATCAATATAATAAGGCTGTCATCTTCCGCCTTCTTGGTATACAAGCAGTGATCCACTTGACTTCTTTTAAAACCTTGAGATTGCATGAATGTATCAAAATTATGATACCATTCACACAGTGCCTGTTTCAGCCCATACAAGATTTTGTTGAGTTTACATGCCATCTTTTCTTGCCCCATAGCCACAAAACCTTCTAGTTGTTGCATATATATGTCCTCATGCAAATCACCACGTAAGAAAGGAGTCTTTACATCCATCTGTATGAGTTTCATATCCTCACGTGAAACCAAACCCAATATGGTTCGTAAAGTAGTCATTTTGACTACAGGAGAAAAGATCTCATCAAAGCCAATCCCATGTCCCTACTTTGCCCTTTGGCAACCAACCGTGCTTGATACTTAAGCGAGGAACCAAAGGCGACCTTCATTTTGTATACCCATTTGCATGGTAGAATTTTCTGCCCCTTAGACAAATGCACCAAATCCCAAGTACCATTCTTCTTCAAAGATTCCATATCTAACAGCATAGCTTTATGCCATTTCTTGATGTCCTTTCTATCCATTGTTTCCTTGAAGTATGATGGTTCCCCACAATTTGTCAACATGACATAATCAACGACATGATTCACACCAAGAACAAACATATCTGGCTATTTGGTATTTTTGGTCAACCTACAAACCCAATGATCAATGTTTGCTAGCTGTTCAGCTTGCAAATTTGCACTAACAACTTGCTAATCCAAAGGTTCAACATGTTGCACTGCATGTTCCAACTGTTCCAATGGTATATTTTCTTGCTGAAACTGTGGTATATCATGGGCAACTGTAGGCCATCTCATGGGCTATGCATTGGTGTCCTTTGATCCATGATCCAAGCTCCCTAGACAATTAAATTGTCATTAAATGTAGTTGTTGCCTCTAGTGTCCTAGCACTAAGTGACACTACGGTTAGGGTCTATTTTAGGGTTTCCTATGACAGTTAAGTCATTAGGGTTTTAATTTTTATTATTTAAAGACATCTTGTGCCTCATTTTGCACGTGTGGCATTTTTCAATTTGACCACCTAGTGCATTGTACTCTCTCTCTCATTAATTCATTACTTCTCATTCGTGCTCGAGTATTGTTGTGCGTCAATTAATTCTTTCATTATCATCCATTTTCCCATTAAATTAATCGCACAATCACTCCACGCATGGGTCAACAATGGTATCAGAGCCACTTTTCTTCATTGCTCTCACAATGTCAGTATAATCATTCTATTCATGATACTCTTGACCAACCATAGCACAGGAGCCTACCTAGATGATGATCATCATATCATACATCTATGCTCATACAATAGATGGCTACCCTAGCTGATTGACTACTAACAAAAGGCCCCCAAGAGATACACCCTAGGTTGGGCACAACTCGACGAAGTAGTCAATCAGCTGACTTCTCTTAACACCAACTAGGCTGCCTATATCCTCCTTCCTACCTTGGTGGTATAGCTAAATAAGGCCATATCATAAGGTCTATCAAGAAATGTGCCTTGCCAAATCCATTCTCCTAGGTACCACTGCAATCTCTATAAGGGTCCCCTTTGGTAAGTTAAAAGTCTCCATCCCTCCCTCATGGCACATGTAAGTAGTTGGGCCCATGTCAATGTACCATTTCATGTTGCAATGAGCCATTACTCTCATCCTCTACTAGAAGCAACTTATGATGGCCCTTTGGATACTTGATTACATCTTTCGGCATCAACCCTTGCCCTCCGGTCTATAGAAACCCCATCAAGGCTTGTCAACTAGTGAACCATCATGATATGAGCCCCCCAAGTCAAATCTCAACTTGCATATCATCTCATGTCACACACAACTAGCATTCTAGTCCATGCTGCTCTCTCTTCATCCAATGTTCATTAAGAAACAAAATTTTAAATATCAAAAAAGTTAACAATGTACATGTGCCTTAGAGTGGTAGCTTCCTAGACCCCCTGTCACCTACATTAAAGGGAACATTGAGTGTAGTTATCCCCCACCATGATTAATGTTTTGTAGTTGCCAAATATTGGGTAAGAATGTCTCACTATACTCACCACTTCCTTACACATCGCCTAGTATTCATCTCTCACTAGTAACGTATCGTATTGCTTTATTACACAGAGAAGTGAACCCATCGAGTGTCGACAATCATGACCCCATGAGCTTCCAACAGTTTGGTGCATGTGATTGTATCACACATCAAACAACGAGGTATTGTTTTGATACCATGAAACAAAACATGAGACACAACACAAGCTATTTCTGCAATAGAATGAAATATAACAAAATGGACATCAAATTCACTTGCAGCCATAAAAGCCAAAATGGACTCACCCCAAGCTAGCAGTATAACAAGTCATACTCACATCACAAGGGTTCACATCCATAACAAGGGCTCACAAGCCTATGGACCTAGAGCCCAAGTGTTGTGATCACATGAACACAAGATACCATACAAATGAGCCGTCTGGTCCTTTTATAGGAAACCCTAACCACCCTTGTTGTAGTCGTGATGAAATGTTGTAGTCGTGATGGCGATTCAATGAAGAAACTGATATGATGAGGAGAACGGAAGACCACACAGTCCGATTCTCAATAGGGGCACGAGAGATAGTCCCAGCCTTGCCTAGTTAATTGCTAGCAATTCCCATCGTGATCCGATTGCCAGCCGTCACTTCTTGGTGAGTCCTACTATTCTTGGACTCTCTTTAATTCTAGGCTCCCCTAAACCCCGTTTGGGCGCCCAAGGCCCCCGGACGGTCATCCCTCGTGCCTGTTTCCCGTAATTTACCTTATTAATATAACATTTCCTTCCCCTTAAGAATCAGTTTCGTCCTCGAAAACGATACTTGGAAGGTCTAACTGTAAATTGGGAAACCTTTTTCTTAGGGTACTTACTCGCTCCCATGTTGAGCTTTCTTCTGAACAATCTTTCCACTTGACCAAACATTCTTGATAAATAGTATTCCTTGTTCGTCTATTACGAACATTTAATATTCTTTCTGGTTCATGTGGATTAGATTGGTTATCTAATAGCTCCTCAATGTTATCATTTAAGATTAAATTATCCAAATCACCCAGTTTCTTCCTTAACTTACTCACATGAAAAACTAGATGTATTTTACTACCAATAGGTAGTTGGAGCTTGTAAGCCCGTTCTCCCACCTTTTGAAGTATTATGAAAGGACCACAATACCTGGGTGAAAGCTTTGGACATTGTCCCGTTTTCATGGTTTTAGTTTGTTCAAGCACTTTAAGATAAACCAATTCTCCTTCTTCAAAGGAGACGTCTCTTCGGTGAGGATTTGCATAAGCTCTAGCTCGATTTTGAGCTTTCTTAATATTTTCTTGAGCAAATTTTAACATACTATTCATATCCTCCAAAAGGTCCTTGGCTGCCTGAACCTTTTCCTTATGCAATCCTACTGCATGAGGAGCTCTGGGCTGAAACCCATACATTAACATAAATGGACTATACCCAGTGGAAAAGTGCTTGGCACTATTATATGCAAACTCTGCTATCGGTAGATACTCTTCCCAATTAGTTTGCCTTTTACTTACATATGCCCTAAGCATATCTTCAAGGATTTGGTTAACCCTTTCAGTTTGCCCATCAGTTTGCGGGTGATCCGCCGTACTCATGCTAAGTTTAGTATCCAACTTCCTAAATACCGCACGCCAAAATTGACTATCAAATTTTCTATCCCGATCAGAAACTATATTTGCCGGAAGGCCATACAATCAGTATATGTTCTCTACGAACAATCTAGCCAATTCTGGTGTTTTAACATCAGTTGAAGTTGGAATGAACCTAGCCATTTTGGTTAACCTATCCACAATCACACCACAGAGTCGTGCCCCCTCAGTGTTTTGGGTAATGCAACAATAAAATCCATGGAGATACTCTCCCATTTTCCTGAAGGAATCTCTAATGGATGGAGAAGTCCTCCCATTTTCAATCTTTCAGCTTTATTAACCTGGCATTTATTACATTTGACCACATAGTCAAGGACATCCTTATTCATTCCAGGCCAATAGAACTGCCTTTTAATAAGACTATAAGTCTTATTAACTACTGGATGTCCCACGCTAGGGGTATCATGACACTCAAAGAGTATCTCGCGCCTTATTTCTTTAACTTTCGGACACATACCCTACCCTTGTAGAGTAAATAACCATTATCAATGGTAAAATTCTTCCACTTGAATCCGGTTTGAGCAACCCCTGATGCTCCATTTCCTTGTTGAACATCCTCAGATATTCCTTTCTCAGTAGAAGCACTTTCATTTGGATCCCCATTTTTTATTGCTTCCCATATGTTGAAATATGCCGGATCAACCTGGCATTTCCCTTTTAAAGATTTAAGCAAGTCGGAAGTGAACTGAGTAAAACTCAATTCATTTATGATGGGCATTCTGCTGAGTGCATCAGCTACTATATTATATTTCCCTTTCCTATATCTTATCTCATAGTCGAACTCTTGGAGAAGTTCGGCCCATCTGGCTTTACGTCCTTGTAGATCCGGTTAGTCATTAAGCCACTTAATGCTTTCATGATCCGACAAGATCAAAAGTTTGGCACCATACAAATAGTGCCTCCATTTCTTCATTGCATGTACTATTGCATACAACTCTCTCTCATAAACAAAATAATTCTGTTTTGCACGGTCTAATTTCTTGCTTTCAAAAGCAACTGGTCGACCTTCTTGTAATAAGACCGCGTCTTATCGCCTTATCACTGGCATCGGCTTCAACCACAAATGGTTTATTGGAATCCACAATTAATAGTACTGGAGCTGTAGCAATAGCTACCTTAAGTTTTTGAAAACTTTCATTTTGGTCTGTTCCCCAATTAAAGCTCTTTCCTTTCCCTTTAAGTTGGTTTGTCATTGGAACAACTACTTTGGCATAATCTCGAATGAGTCTACGATAAAATTCAGATAAACCTAAGAAGATCTGCAGCTCTTCCAGGTTCCTTGGAGATGGCCATTCAATAATTGCCCTTACTTTTTCTGGATCCATCTTGATTCCCTCTTTCGAGATAATATGCCCCAAATATTTGACCTCTTGTGCGAAGAATTCACATTTAATTTTCTTCGCATAAAGGGAATGTGTTCTTAACAGTTGGAATACCAATTGTAAGTGTTCCAAATGTTCTTCTCTCAATTTACTAAAGATCAAGATATCATCCAAGAAGACTACTACAAAATGTCCTAGATAGGGCCATAACACACTATTCATCAGCTTCATAAAGGTAGCTGGTGCATTAGTGAGGCCAAAGGCATCACCAAAAAATCATAATGCCCATATCTAGTACGAAATGCTGTCTTAGGAACATCTTGTGCCTTAATTCTTACTTGGTGATAGCCTGATCTTAAATCTATCTTTGTGAAGAATTTTGCCCCTTGTAATTGATCAAAAAGATCTTCCATTCTGGGCATAGGAAATTTATTCTTCACCGTTATTTTATTAAGTGCTCTATAATCAACACAAAGTCACATAGAACCATCTTTTTTCTTTACTAATAAAATGAGATATGGGGTGTGCACCATTTCTTTCATCGTTTCATCTTCCTAGGAGATTTGCTCTTGTACCAGCATGGAGGCTTCCCCTCCCAAGGCGGAACTTGCAACATTTCTCTTGATGTTATCATGGCTACCTTGCTCTTTTAGTCAAGGTCCTTCATCCTCATCTTCATTTATCATCGTGGCTATCGATACCATATGAACATCGACATCAAGCTCCTCTTCCTTCTTCAGCATTAACATTTGAGGTTGAGAAAGAGTCTCTACCCTTTCTTTGTATTCTACAAGATTCAGCACTTGTCATCAACATCGCTTTCCCCCCTTGTTGTACCTTCCCCCTTTTGCATTGCATGATTTCATCATCTTTGTACTAGGGCACTTAGGCAAGTAAACAATTTCCCCACAAGGAACACTGTCCAAGTGACGCCTATTGCATGTGCATTCTCATCATGTAGCACACTACTCTATGCATCTCATTGTGCATAGCACACCTGGGCAGATCCTGAGTTGTCTCCATCTAACGGCTCTTTACCACCTTACCACTACCTCACCATGCTTCACCCCTTTCCCTAGTCATTGACATGTTCGCGAGGTTGGGTTAGCTTGTTTGTTTTGTGATGTGTTGGAACTTGGATCTAACCATCCCTTTTCATTCTCCCCACACAACACAGTTCCTTGATAGGCCGCAAACCATCTCTTCTCTTTTTCTTTTTTTTAGGTTCAATGTAGTTCCATCCGCCTTTGCAGAACTTAGTAGGTGGCACATCATTGGGCAATCGGCATGCACCCTTTATCTGATGCGTTGGCCTCTTAGGGGTGACTATTTGGACTCCCTTGGTAAGATGACCATCACCTCTATAGTCTTGATAGGCCACTAGGCAGCCAACGTACACTTTGTCCGATGCCCCAGCTACTTTGGGGTGGGACACCTTGGAGTAAAAATGGGCTTGAGCTTTTCTTCCAATCCCTTCTCTGGTTTTAGTTTTGGGCCTGAGAAGGGTGTTGCGCTAAAAGTTCGTTCCATACTGATTAACTCTTCACAACATCCCCAAAACATGTTAATTACCAAAAGTGCCATTAAACGGTGAGCAATTCTAGAGAGTTTCTATATCCCACATTGCAATCACTAATCTCGGAGGATCCTTTTGTATCTATAAATAGACAAGCTGTCCACCATTCAACCCCATCCTTGTGTGCAAATTTCTCACTCCCACATGCAGATTTCAGCCATCAGCCACCTTCCCTTCGTTGTCCAGCCCTTGCCGACTGCATCACCATCCTCTCTAGCACCTAGTGTCTCCATCCTTGCTATCGCCTACCTGCCTGTGGCAATTGTATCAACCTGCGTTTTTGTAGCTAGTGTGGGCATCTACATCATCTTCCACTTCCTCTATTGTCACCTGGGTCTCCTACTACCTTGGTGATTGGTGTTTTGTGGTTTTTCACACACTGACATCTCTAATTCGTGGTTATAATACTCAAGATGGACATCTCACTCTGACACTCTTCAGCTCAGTCCTTCGGTATTCTGTACACTCTTACATTCATTTACAGCATTCATTCACTTCAGAGTTCTCCTTTCTCTCTATATGTGTTTGTTCCTGTATTTGAGTTTTGAGTTTTGCATTTAGGGGTTGAGTTTTGCACAACACTGTCTGAGTCTGTGTGCTTCAGTTGTGGTCATACTTTCTGTGTTTCCTTAGTGCAAACCCCAGCATATCTTCACACACAATGCCACTGTACTAATACTACTTTTGTTTATGTCCTCAATCATGATCCTTGGATGACACAAGGGCTTTTTCAAGAATGAAGGTATGAAAGCAACGATCTCCTTTTGTAGCATGACGTAGAAATGGGAAGGTTAGGGCAGCTCCTTTTGGGGACACACACACGTGTGTGTGTGTGTGTGTGTGTGTGTGTGTGTGTGTGTGTGTGTGTGTGTGTGTGTGTGTGTGTCAATTTTGAAAGCATGGAACAATTCTCAAAGGTCTTGCATTGACACACATCACATAATCTTCATCTTTGAAGGTCTTACCCTAGCTGACCCATCAAATCAATAAGCTTCTACACTCCCACATAAAAAGGTAAGGTCCTTCCAGCTTAAAATGAACAAGATATTCCTCTAGTTGGTATCGGTGGAGGTTGTGAATGCCAACATAAATATCCTTATATTCATAAAGAGATTGAGCAGGCATATGATTACCTTGAAGTTGCTCAAAATGTGAGAGATGAGGTCAGACTGAGACTGCTTGATCAACTCTGGGCCACTTGTGTATGCCTTCGCAATTATTCTCCAAGATTGTAACCTTGCCTTCAACCATATCCTAATGTTGGTGCATCTTCATGGCAGGTTCTAAAAAGATCTCTTCCATACCTCATAGTTGCCATCATCTGGTCGGCTGCAGGTTTGAGAAGAATAGGGAAGCCATCTATGCCAGGGAAAAACTGCTAACATGGAAATGTAATGCAAAGCACATGGTTAGCTTGCTAAATGCAGGGGCAAATTATACGCACTATCGAGATCTGCAAAATGCAAATGCTGGCAGCACCAACTGCAAAAATGCAAGCCTTGAGGAATAAGGGAGTTCTCAGGAAAGAAAGCTTGGCACAGGGGAAAGGTACAGGTAGCAAAGAGAAATTTACAGAAGGCAAGTGAAAATATATATATAATGCAGACTGAAATTGCTGTTGCTAACCAAAACACAGCAGCCCTGCATTGGACTGCGCATTGCTAAGCTAGAACAGCTGGTACAATGTTCAGCAACCTCGATCAGGCTAGAAACTGATGCTACAAACAGCGGCAGGGTACAAATATGCAAGATGTAGCACCTGGGGCTCATTAAGCGCAGACACACACTGCTGCACCAGCAAACAGATCAGCTGTTGAGGCATCTCTTGTAAGAAACACAAGGCCAGAATGCAAACACTGCCATGAACAGCAGTCATCGACCTTCCTAGAAAACTTCAATGGCAGGACAAAGGTCTGTCCTAAAATAAGATCCGAGGCACTGAAAGTGAGACCCAATCAGGGTCAACGTATATACAGGAATCAGTAGAGAAAACTGGCAACTAAGAATCAGGTCAACCTAACCTGGTCCAAAAGGGGAAAGATGCATACTCACAGAGAGCTAAAAATATGCTAGTGCTCCCTGATATGGAGCTGGGTACACAGAAACTAAACAGAGAGAGCTGTACTGGTCTGCCACCACTGATAGGGATATCTCCCGTTGTGAGTTTCCTCATCACCAACAGCCTGAGCCTAAGATATTCATAGCAAATCCTTCATTTCTTCCTTTTCTAAGACTAGTTTGGAGCACATTTTTGTTTTGGTTTCATTAAAAGTCTGTCAGCCTTCACTAAATTGCCCCATTATGGAAGAAGTTCCTTAGCACTTGTCTGTTGATTGTTTTACCATGGATCAGGGAAAAATGCTAATTGCTACACTATCAAAATGCTCTCTTCATTCTGTCAGGCAAACCATCCATCATAAAATTTCAAACAAGAAAGCTTTTACCTCCTACTCTTTGAGTAAAGCAAGATTTTGCACTACCATACCCTTGCCCACTCGTTGGCATAGTTGTGACTAACTGATGGATGAGATTTCAAGAACATTAAGAGTGTAAATATATTAAAAGGAGGATGAATGCAAATTAAGCCCCCTGTAAGTTACCTCATTCAGCTCTCTTTGTTGCAAGAATATCTTCAACACCATACATAATGGTTTCAAAGGAGGTATAGCACACAAGGCATCCTGTAAAAAGATAAACCCAAAGAAAAAATAAGATTAATTGTAGAATCGAAATTTCGAAAGACATCGTCAAATAAAAATCTACTTCCGGCATAGGACCAATTATAAGATGTATAATCATGAAAGACATTAAAATACATGTGTCAACAGCGCCAAAATTAAATAAACTTCCCTAACTTCTTCATAAGTCACATGAAAACATATGTGCATGCATAAATGAAACATATCCCAGCTAGACAATTCTCCATTGTGGTTACCCTAAAGGAGTCTCAGTACTTGGAGCTTTTGTACAGGTTTGTACATAAGAAACAGCCTTATTGCACATCATTCTCAACACATACCGAGCAGTAATGCTGCCAATCAACTCCCATCTCTGTCCTAATGTATGAAGGCCATGCTCCCCTCTGAAGTCTTCATATCCACAAGCAAACCCTTTGCTTGTGACCCACGTAACAACTCCCCATATCGATTTCACCTCTAGTGATCTCTAATTGTGAAGGTTCCCTAGCATGAGCTGAGCTGTTGGACGGAGAGATGGGATCTCAGAGCACAAGTGCAAGGTGGTTTTAGGAGACGCTTCTCTACACTAGACCACATCCTCACACTCAGAGCAATTATTGAGGAGGGTAGAGCTCATGGTAGATGGATCTATTGTTGCTTTGTGGATTTCCACAAAGCCTTTGATACAATACAAAGAGCCAAATTGTGCACTAGCTATATGATATGAGAGTACATAGGGAGCTCATCTAGGGAATGTCGGCATTGTATGAGAGGGCCATTGGTAGAGTACAAACATTTGAGGTTCTTTCCACACCCTATCTTGGCTCTTGCAGCCCATCACCATTGGTCTGTCTTTTAAATGGACGTAAAGTCTGCCTTCTTAAACAGCATACTCAAGGAGGAGATTTATGTTTCATAACCTCCTGATTTTCTTGTGCAAGGAAAGGAGGATCATAACTACAAATTGTGGAAGGCCCTCTATGGCCATAAACATGCTCCCAGGTGTTGATACTAGAGGATTGATCGATTCTTCTTCCTTGGTTTAGAGATCTATCAAATATCTCAAGGCATTTTCATCTCCCAGCACAAGCACATCTCCAAGTTTCTTTCGGAGTTTGGTATACCCGAGTGTCGGCCTATTTCTTGCCCCGTGGACCCTAAGTCCAAGATGGTTACTGCCAAAGCTCCCCTTCCTAATGTTATCCGATAGTACATGTGTCTTGTTGGATCTTTGATTTAGCTTATTCATACTCAACCCGACATTTCTTTAATGGTAGCATTGTTGTCTTCTTTTATGAAGTCTCCTACTTGTTAGAGATTGTCACTCCCTGGACAGCCAGGAGTGTTACAGTGTGCAGAGCAGGACAGAGCAGCAGCCACGTCATCGCTGCCAGGGCAGATGCCACGTGGCAGTCTGCAGTCAGACAGGTGCAGTCGGACAGGTCTACACCAGTGGGCTGCATTTAATAGAGCCAACCTGGTCATTATTTGGCATTTCTTATCTGCTATATATAGCAGCTCTTCACCACATTGTTCCACACTTGTATCTGACAGATTTCAGCCTGCCAGTGACAGAGAGAGCACTCGGGGCTGACGAGATCGAGGTCCTTCAAGGCAGAGACATACGCAGATATTCTCTCTGCACCCGTGTATAATTTTGCATCCTTATACGGCATTCTTCACTGCAGATTTTCTGTGTTTCATTGTCTCTTTCTCTCTCTCCTCTCTCCATTCACTCTTTGTCATGGTCATTCGCTTCCGCATTGCTTCACTCTAACATGGTATCAGAGCATTGAAGGACTGACCTAGGGTGGATCTAACTGAAGAGGAGTTTTCAGTGCGACACAAGGCTGCATTTTCAACGTTCTAGTGTGAGCAGGTGGGCTGCGCATCAGAACAAGGCTGAGGCGAGCATGGGTATGCGAGAAAAGAGAAGATTTCCTGAAGCTGCTGCTGTTTTTCTACTGTTAGAGAAGGAAGAAGGCTATGTTTTTGGCCTTCAAGTGCAGATTTTACCTTTTCATCACCTCGGGCAGCCGAAGAAGGTTCGGGACGTTGAGACAAGAGCCCTAGCAGGCTGCGTTTTCACAGTCAGAGGGGGTTTCTTTTGCATTTGTGCAGGCATTGCAAGTGAAGATGTCTACAAAGACTGACGTGGAGTTCCAAGCGATCACGTACCGAAAGGTGCTTGTCTTACCGGCTCTTCCATCAAATCAAAAGCTCGATGGTGAAAATTACCGCATTTGGCGTGTGATGATTTGGGAGTCTTATGATTTGGCAGAGCTTGTGATGGAGGAGATCAACCAACCCTCAGTGAGAGATGAGTCCAAACTCTCTTCCAGTGCTCGTGCAGAGTTGACCAAGGCCCAGTCTCATTGGGACAAGCTAAATGCCAAGATTCGTTCTTTTCTTTTTCTATATTGTACAACAACCGTGATAGCCCATATAGAGCACTTGATGATATGGCTGGAACTTGACCAGATGTACAACCGGATGACCCTTATGAAGAGTGTTTCTTTGAAGCACAGACGCGGACCTTGTTCGTAAATAAGTCTTCTTCGCTTTGGGAACACATCAACAAGCTTCGACAGCTTCAGATGCAGGTTCAAAATGTAGGGAAGCCCATTTCCTCCGAAGACATGGCGATCACTTTATTGTCCCAATTGCCGCCACAATTTAGTACCTTTTATTTCGCTCAGGACGGAAGTTGACTTTTCCCTGGGAAGAGTTGGTTCCTATGGTCTTGGACCAAGAGGAACAATTAAAGGGACAGAATGCTTCCAAATCAGAGGCATTGATTGGTCAAGCCTCTCAAAAGAAGAGTAAGGACCAAAAGAAGGAAGAGGACAACAAATCCAAGAAGCACAAAGAGAAAGAATTGACATGCCATATTTGTGGTAAGACCAGTCATTGGAAGAAGAATTGCCCCGACAAGAAGGACACAAAGGATTTTGGAGCAGTGGTTGTACCCTCATCAGCTGCTTTTCTACTTAGCAGTCATTGAGAGCTCTACACCGAAGACGTCTAATGCTACAATGACAGCTCCCCAAGCTTGAGAGTGGATCGTGGACAATGGTGCCTCACGGCACCCTTCAACAGTAGGTGTTGCCCATTTGTGACCATCGTGTGGGCAGATTCTCATAAGAGATAGCTCTTCTTTGTCTTGCTGCACGGGGTGAGATGCAGCTGATTCCAGATGGACGTGGTGGTACCCACACTTCCAAGGTATTGTATGTGCCCGGTTTAGGGTATCATTTGCTTTTGATCCATAAGATTTGTTCTCTTGGTTTCTTGGTGGAGTTTGACAATGATGCTGTTCGAGTTTTTGATATTGAATCGAGAAAGGTTCTCTCTTCAAGGTATGAGGAGGACAGCATCTACAAATTGAAGTCTTCTTCCGCTCTTACTTCTCTTCTTCTTACCTCTCAGTCACAGTCCCGAGCTTTGGCATGCTCGGTTTGGCCACTTGAACTATGAGTACCTTCGGAAGGCGTCGCGCAGATCGCTTGTTCAAGGTTTGCCGGACATAGTGGTGAGCCAGCAGCCATGTGTCTCTTGCATTCATGGGAAGCAGCATAGGGATGCGATTCCCAACAAAGCTTCGAGGCAGTCTACTTCACCTATGGAGCTTGTATCTACGGATCTTTGTGGCCCGATGAGAAATGAGTCCCTAAAGGGGAGCTTGTACTTCATGTTGATCGTAGATGAATACAGCAAGATGACATGGGCCTACTTCTTGACGCTAAAGTCGGAGGCTTTCCCCCACTTCAAGGATTGGCTTCTCTTCGAGAACCAATCGGACCGGAGATTGAAGACCTTGCGATCAAACAAGGGTGGTGAATTTGTTTCTAATGAGTTTGCTTGTTTTTGTGCACATAGGGGCATTCACCAAGAGTTTGCTAATACCAACACTCCTCAAGAGAATGGCATTTTGGAGCGGAAGAACCGAAGTGTGATCAAGATGGCACACACCATGATGGAGCACCCACAAACACCTCAATTTCTATGGGCCGAGGCAATGGCTACGACAATCCACATCCTAAATCGATCTCCCACTTCGGCCATTGACAGGATGACACCTTTTGAGGCATACTTTGGGACTCAGCTGTTGAGAAACCCTTCACCTGCAATTTGCATTTTTGTGTCTCTACGTTTTGCGTTTAGGGTTTGCAGCTCCAAAAGGGGCGCCATCCTAGACTGACTGTGCCTATTTATAGGCCACTCTCACATTCATTCCTCACGGCTGATTCATTCAATCCGTCACCTCTCCTCTCCAGCCTCTCCATCACCCTCACACCCCTTTAGGAGGACATTGTGGTTCGTGGTTCGTGGCTATATCATCATCTTCCTTGTGCTACGGCACCCTTGTTCCCGTGTATCACATTCACTCCATGATTCAGAACTTCATCCTTCCATTCATTAGAGTTTCTTCTCTCTTCTCTTCTCTTCTCCATGTTTGCCAAGTTCACTCCGTGTTCCTCCCCGCCAACCCTACTGTCTCGCTGGTACGTCATCTTTTGACATGGTATTAGAGCTGGATCTACTCACCTAGTAGCAAAGATCCTCCACTCCAATGAAGGCAAAGACCGATGGCAGGTTCGGCGTTCACTTCTCTTCTTCTTCCGCTGCATCAACACTTTTTTGGCAGCTGTTCTAAACTGCGTTTGCAGCCCAAGGCTCAGCCCAGCTTGCGTTTGCAGCTGGCTGACCTCCGCCTTCTCTGCCCAGCTCCTGGCGGCTGTTATGCTGCTGGCCGGCTCCGCCCACGTCTTGGCGACTGTCCTTTGCCGCTGGCCTGCTCCGCCCTACATCCTGGCAGCCATTTCCCGTCTGCCCCAGCGGCTCAGCTCCTGCTGCCAGTGGCTACACCCAATCTGCCTGCATTTTTCAGGTGGCTGCTGCTGGCGGTGCTGGCTGCAGACTGGCAGTTCCACCCAGTCAACTGGCGGCGCTGGCTGCAGTCTGGCGGTTCTGCCCAGCCAGCTGGCGGTTCCTCCCTATCTCCTTGCGTTTGCACAAGCTGCTGCTGGTGGCTCAGCCAATCAACTGGCGGCACAACCAGCACTGTTGTTTCTCAGCTGGCGGCCTTTTCCCACAATCGGCAGCCACACCTTAACTGCTGGTGGTTCTTCCTGACCACTAGTGGTTCAGCCCATTTCCAGCCCTTCCCCTGCCCTCCCACCCCTTGAGCGGCGGACATTGTGGCTTGAGGTTTGTGGCTGACCTCTTCCTTCTTCGGTTTGCCACACCAGTACCATGGCATCTCCACCAATAGATTGCCAATCTACTAGGTGTTCCTACTGCAGCACGAACGGTCATCCCACCGAAGACTGTCGACATCAACCTTTGCTCCCCACCCCTCCGAAGTATATGCGTCTTCCACCAAGCACTCCTTGTGCCACCTCTCCTTTCTGGGCTACAGAGATTGTTCTACGTCAGCTATCAGAGTACTATGCTCAAGGCAATAAGACACATCCGATGCACAGTAAGTCCTTTCGAGCACATGGAGGATCGATTGGCGCTACAACCTCCTGGAGATCGTCGCAATGCCAGCAGCAGTCTTCTCCCACCTATTTTCAGGTATAGTGCCTACCACGGCCCGCGGTTCTGCAATCCGCTCCATCAAGAGACAATGATTGTTTGATACCATCTCCTCGTCAGTCCGCTCCTTCGAGAGACAGTGGCTGCTCGACTCCTTCCTCTTCTTCGGCTACCCTATCCGCTCCACTGAGAGACAGCGACCATTGCCCACCTCTTGCTCATTCTAAGCCCCACCCTCGACTACTTAGGTTCGAGAGGCTATCTCTAGGAGCTCTTCAGCATCCCAGATACCTTCTTTGGCACGACCGGCAGCACTTCCTTCATCATCAGACATTTCGGAGTCCGTGATCCATGAGTTTTTGGATTCCTTATCTACTTCAAAGGGGGATTTTGAGGGGGCTGTTATTTCTTTGCCCTCAGAGGGGGCATCTACTTCTTCTTTGACTTCAACAGGGGGCCCTTTATCTCCAACCTCAGCGGGGGAACCTACTCCCCATGACATTCCTCACCCATTCTCTACTTTCTTGGGGTGGCTATCTTCAACCAATCATCTCTTATACTGATACCCACGATTTTCAGGTACCACCTAGATTAGGACCTTGGAGGCTCAACCGTGACTTGGTGACGAGGCCTTCGTATTCCTTCCAGCATGCATGCACGCAGCTAGCGGCTTCTCTCCCAAGGTTGAGTTTCGGGTTCTCCAGTTCACTCTGTCTATTGTTCTTTACTGCAGGTTACCTTTCAGGTGAAACTCTTGGATCTGAGGAATCCTCTACATCTTCTTCCTCCTCTTCTCTTCTTGCCTTGGTCACTTCAGCATGGAGCCACGTCTCGAGATCGAGTACGAGCATATCCTTATGGTTCTCAGCACCACACAAAGTCCGACATTCCTCCTATGCATTGCATGTTTTCATCATTTTTTGTACTAGGGCGCTTGGGCAAGTGAACAATTTTCCCACGAGGGACACTGTCCAAGTGGCACCTGCTGCATGAGCATTCTTCAGCATATAGCATTGCATCTCCACCTCACTCTTCTCTTGTTTCCCTTTTTGGGCCTGGGAGGGGGTGTTGAGAAACCCTTCACCCGCAGTTTGCGTTTTTGCATTTCTACGTTTTGCGTTTAGGGTTTGCAGCCCCAAAAGAGGCGCCATCCTAGACTGACTGTGCCTATTTATAAGCCACTCTCTCATTCATTCCTCACGGCTGATTCATTCAGTCCGTCATCTCTTCTCTCCAACCTCTCCACTACCCTCACACCCCTTCAGGAGGACATCGCGGTTCGTGGATCGTGGCTATCTTCATCATCTTCCTTGTGCTACGGCACCCTTGTTCCCTTGTATCACATTCACTCCATGATTCAGAACTTCATCCTTCCATTCAGAGTTTCTTCTCTCTTCTCTTCTCTTCTCCATGTTTGTCGAGTTCACCCCGTGTTCCTCCCCGCCAACGCTATTATCTCCCTGGTACGTCATCTTTTGACATCAGCCTGATGTCTCTTATTTCAGGATCTTTGGGTGTGACACCTATGTGCACATCCCGAAGACGCAATGTGACAAGTTTGAGACGGCTTCCTGATGACATGTCTTTGTTGGCTACAACTCCCAGTCCTAAGGTTATCACTTGTATGATCCTGTAAAGCGAGATGTCTACACCAGTCGAGATGTGCAGTTCATGGAAGTTCCGACCACAAAGGGAGGTGAGGAGCACCCCAACCTTGGAGATCAAGGGGAGAGTTGTGCTCCCAAGACAGTTCCTTTGGAGCCAAAGCTTCTTGATGGAGATTCTTCTTCAGATTCCGAGTCTTCTCTTCCAATGGCCATCCCAATGGAGATCCAGCCAGTGGATGTTCCAGAGTCTTCAGTAGATGGGGAGCACCGAGGAGAGATCCGGCCTCCTTGTTGGGCTCGTGACACCCTCCGTGATTCAAGGATCGAGGGGGTCCTTGAGGAGTGGAAACCGTAGGATGGACTGCAGAGGTCATGGAGACACCAGACACATTCTACAGAGCTTGTTTGCTCTAACTATTGTTTGATCTCCCATGTTATGCAAGATAGAGAGCCTACATCAATGAAGGAGGCTTTACAATCTGATCATTGGCAAAAGGCGATGGAAGCCGAGTTGGACGCTATTGAGCAAAATGGCACTTGGTTCCTTGTGCCTCGTCCCTCTCATAAGAAGGTGATCGGTGTCAAATGGGTCTCCAAGTCCAAGTACCATAGTGATGGCTCTTTGGACAAGCACAAGGCTCACCTTGTTCCTAAAGGTTTTGCACAATGCCCAAGTGTTGACTTCCATGATACTTTTGCCCCTACAGCTCGCACGGTGACTATTCGTGATGTTCTTGCCTTGGCTAGTCATAGGAGATGGCTTGTTTTTCAATTGGATGTGAAGTCGGCCTTCTTAAATGGTGATTTGAAGGAGGAGATCTATGTAGAGCAGCTTCCTAGTTTTGGTTCTTGTGATGGGTAAGTTTATAGGTTAAAGAGGCCTTGTATAGCCTAAAGCAGGTTCCGCAAGCTTGGAATGAGAAGATTGAGTCGTTTCTCCAAGCCAAGTTGGAATATCGGTGTTCTAGGACCGATCCGGAGCTTTATGTACACACTTCCAAGAGCGGTCATGTGTTGTTTGTTTTGTATGTTGATGACTTGATTATAGCAGGTGCTCAAACCCAGAAGGTCGAAGAAACGAAGGCAGCCCTACACCAGAAGTTCAAGGTGATGGATTTAGGACTTCTCCATTTCTTTTTGGGCCATGAGATTTATCAGTCTCAGTGGGGGATTTTCATCTCTCAATAGAGATATGTACAGGAGCTCTTAGTGACTTTTGAGATGGAGGATTGTCAGTCCATTTCTACTCCTATGGATCTGAACTGGAAGGCCACTTCACACACAGATTCTCCTTTGGCGGATGCTACTTGCTACCGTCAACTGATCGTGGCTCATTGATTGGGCTCCTCAACACACGAGTTGATTTATGTTTTGCTGTCGGTCTCTTGGCTGGGTTCATGAGTGCACCTCAACAGGTGCATTGGCAAGCTATTCAGAGGATACTACGATATCTAAGGGGGACCTCCGACTTAGGGATTCATTATCCAGCAAGTACATGTACTTCTGATCTTGTTCTCTTGCAAGTTGGAGTGATTCAGATTGGGTTGGCGATGTGGATCAAAGGTGGTCTACTATAGGTTATTGTTTTACCTTGGGTGCTAGTGCTATCTCTTGGAGTAGCAAGAAGCAATCTACGGTAGCCCTATCTTCAACTGAGGTAGAGTATCGGCCTACGTCTTCTACCACATGTGAGACTGTGTGGCTTCGACGGTTGTTGGAGGAGCTTGGCTGCCCCCAGACTCATCCTACTATCTTGCGGTGCAACAATGATGGTTACATTGCTTTGGCACGGAATCCCGTATTCCATGCCCGGACAAAGCACATATCCAGTACCACTTCATCATGGAGAAGCTTCTGGATGCGACTATAGATGTGGAGTACTGCAAGATAGAGGACAGTCTTGCAGATTTGTTCACGAAGGCGCTTCCCCACGCTTTTCTTCGGAGACATGCCAGATCCCTTAGCCTTATGACAAGTCCAAGATCTGAGAGGGAGTGTTAGAGATTGTCATTCCCTAGACAACCAAGAGTGTTATAGTGTGCAGAGCAGGACAGAGCAGCAACCACATCATCACTGCCAGGGCAGATGCCACGTGGCAGTCTACAATCGGATAGGTGCAATCAGACAGTTCTGCACCAATCGGCTACATTTAATGCAGCCGATCTAGTCATTATTTGGCATTTCTTTTCTTCTATATATACAGCTCTCCAGCACATTGTTTCACACTTGTATCTGATAGATTTCAGCTTCCTAGTGACGGAGACAACACTTGGGGTTAACCAAGATCGAGGTCCTCAAGGCAGAAACATACGCAAATATTCTCTTTGTACACGTGTATAATTTTGCATCCTTATACCGCATTCTTCACTGCAAATTTTCTGTGTTTCACTATCTCTTTCTCTCTCTTCTCTCTCTATTCACTCTTTGTCACGATCATTCGCTTCCGCATTGCTTCACTCTGACACTACTCAAGCTCACTAGAGAGCTCCTTTCTGCGTGTTGCGCTACTTACAAGGGACTGAATCCTATAGGATCATGTATGGCTCTCACTTGATAGAGTAACTCTGATTGGACGAGAGATGTAGAGTCTAGATGCTCCATTATAGGCTTTGCTTTCTCCCTCGAATCGGAAGCTATCCCATGGAGCAGTAAAAAGCAAGCTACCATGGCCTTATTTTCTACAAAGGCTAAGTATCATACACTTTGTCCTCCAGCTCAAACAGCAGTTTGGCTCCCTTGCTTGTTGGCAAAGATTGGCTTTCAACAAACAAGACCAAACAGATGCGCGTGGATAACTAGAGTGCCTTAGCTTTGGCCAAGAACCCTATGTTTCATGCTCGCACAAAGCACATCAAGGTTCAATACCACGTTCTTCAAGAGCTGATTGTGGATTATAAGTTAGCAATGGCCTACTATCCCACCCATCCAACAAATCTCTTCACAAAGCCTTTTCCCCAAACTTCTATGCTTCATCATATGAGGTTGTTGGGTCTTCAAACACTCCCAAGATTTGAGATGGGTTGTTAGCTCGCCATATTTTGGTTGTGAGCTCCATCAAAGTCTGATGGAGACATTGGAGCTCTGATTGTGTTTTCTCATTCAATTTTGTGTGCATTTCTCTCCCAAGTAGTGTTAGGTGTGTTCACACTCGGTATGTAGCCATTTTCCACCTTTGCCACGGGCTGCACAGCCTCTTTGTCAATGATTTGCCACAGTTGGTGCCACATCAGCATTTTCACTAGCATTTATTGCTGGTCGGCCAGATTTACCAGGCCGACTACTATTTTTGGTGGCATTTTTCGATAGGTTGGCCAGTTTGGCTATTTTGCTACTATTTATAACAAGCAACTTGTGTGGAGTAGATCATTTGTGTTTTCTACAAGTTGCACACTCTGACACCCATCTCTGTCTCCATCTCTAGTGATGACATCATCTTCAACCTAATCCAGTGCCCTCACTCACACTTTGGGCTATGTACAAGGACTGATCAGTCCATCATTGTATTCAATATTCATTTCAGATTTAGTGCAAATCTTTCTTCCATTCCTCCTATCTTTCTCTTCTTCTCCTTTCTCTCTCTGTTCGTGTTCCTCTGTTGCGCACTCTCACAATACTATCTATCTTAACTATCCTAAGTGGTAGTTACTCTGTCTAGGAAGTCCATACAAAAGGAGAAAGGACATCAATGGGTAGACTATGAGATTATCAAAATTTTGAAGAATGTTACTCTCTGTAAACTTATGACAAAATTGTATCCTAAAATGATTCAAAGAAAGAAACGGCAAGAAAAGTGAATGCTTGGGCAATCTCTATACAATTCTTATTCTAAAAAATAAAGCTTGTCTAGTTTGTTGGGAAAGAAAGGGGAGGACCCAAGGTGCAAGAGGGGACCATTTCCGAGTCAACCACTTTGCATATTGTCAATAATAACAACCTAAATGACAGTGGTGAGTCAAGTATCAGTTTTGCTGCTTTCATTCAACAGGGTGATTAATGTTGTTGCAACATTGGGGTTGTTTCCAAGCTAGAACACTTTGCATGTTGTCCGTAATGACAACATGCTAGCACCCTTCAATGATGCTAGTGATCTAGAGTGTTGGTTTGGTCCTATCGATTGAAAGGTTGATTTGATTGGCGGTGCTAAAGTATCTGTAAGAAGTGGTGCAGCAATGGAAGCATAGACGAGTGCTAACATAAACTATTAAACACAAGACAGAAGAGGAAGAAAGAGAGAACACTGCAAAGAAGAGAACTTAGAGATGTGCTCAGGAAATGGAATCCATATACCAAACATGAGACAGTCGCATACAACAGTGAATCAATGGCTGCGTGGGCACTGGCACTAGCTCCTCTCTCCAACAAAGTCCATCGAATGAATGATGATGAATGATGAGGAGGAGAAGGAGCCCCAGAATAAATAGGCCATAACCAACAGCTGGTTGGCCAGAATTTATTTGGCATAAAATGCCAAAAACCACATGAAATGACCACAATAAAAATGTCTAAAATACCAACAAATGTTCCCAGCCCTGACAAGCATGCACAAACTCACACATGAGTTGACAATCTTGCTAACAATATCAAGGTAAGGGTGTTGTGAGCACTGCAGAAATTTAGACGACTTCCTCATAGCTAGCTCACGCTGTCAAAATGGCACTGCTAGAGATGCTAAATATAGTGTTCTTGACTTGCTAGCTAGAGGTGCTAGGAGTTGGACGTGCCAAGCTGATCTACACTCAAGAGCAGCATGAACTAAGATATATGAGTTGCCTAGTGCAAAGCTGATCCTGGATTTGGGTAACTTGAAGTAGGAATGATTGGATCGTATCTTTGGTTTAAAACTTCAGTTGCCGAAGCTAGCCATAGAGAGTAACGGCTCTCATGGTGGAAGGAGCCTCGTACATCAACTGCAACTTCAACCATACGTCTGAAGCTATCCTGCAAGAGGTAACCGCCAGTAGGACTTCTTTGGAAATACATCGAAGTAAGCCTGAGTAAGCACGGGCATCCTTCGAATCCCATGTAAGCATTGCTTCCTCATGGTTGTCTTCATCAAAATCAGCTGGAACAGGAGAAGGTTGTTGAGGACATGCAATAGCTCCGCCAACCACGTACCATAACCGCTTCGATAAACCAAGCCTTCATCACTGCACTCCACGTGTAATAATCAGGTCCATGGAGCTTGTTATCAGTGGATGTGCATGGAGGAGCCATCTATAGAGGATTTAGAAGAGAAGTAGAGAAAAGAAGGTATTTGGAGAGGGAACACAGCCAAAACACGAGCACAGACTACAAAAAACAAGAGTTCACATATAGTATAACCCAAAATCTGACCAAAAGAAGACAAAAGTTGTTGCAAAAAGTCAAAAACAGCAAAAACGGCCTGAAGGTACAATTGCCCAGCTAGGAAGAAGTCAGGAACACCAAAACGCAAGCTAAGTACTGCCACAAATAGGCTAAAAAACTATCACAACTGCCTGGAAACTGAAAACGCAAGCAGTAGAGGGGCTGTAGACAGCAAGCGATGGGAAATCTGCAGAAAACGCAAGTAAAACAAGTCACCTGGTTGGAGTAGCAGTCACCTAATCAGCAAGAGTGAAAGCAGTCCTGAAATCAGCAAGAAAACACAGCAGGAGCACAAATCCTGAAATCTGATACCATGTCAGAAGTGGAGCAGCAATGGAAGCGTAAACATATGCTGTAATAAACTGCTGAAACACAAGACAAAAAAGAAAGGAAAAGAAAAAACACAATACAGATGATAACTCAGATGTATGCTCGGGAAATGGAATCCATATATCAGATATGAGACTATCGCATACAACAGTGAGTCACTGCCTGGGTGGGCACTAGCACCGGCTCCTCTCTCCACGGGACCTCCAGGTGGTGACCTAAACTGACTGAGGAGGAGGAGCCCAGAATATATATAGGCATGAATAATGCCATAAAATATGTCAGGTCGGTCAGCATTAAATGCCACAATGGCATAAAATGCTACACACTAAAAATGCCTAAAATAACTACATAAAGTGCCCAGCCATAATATATGCTCAGACTCACACATGAGCTGACATACTCTGCTAACACAGCCGACACTTTGTATTTCCCTAGATTGGAAAATCTTCCTTGAAGGAACCTGACAAATCTAAGTCAATGTAATCCTGGTGTTCCTAGACTCTATTATGATCGATGGTCTTTGCTCTCTCTTATGATGTGTGAATCAAACTTCACAGCAAGTAAAGAAGAATAAATCAGTTTGCAGCTCATCGTGCATTTGCCATGGATTTCAAAATCCCTTGCACAGATGATTCTGCCATTGACTTCATTGCCTTGGTGAGGCAGGAGCCCAATAAATATTAGCTTCTCAGGCATTCCTTACTAAGCTTTCATGTTGACCATTAAACGCCTAGCTTGCAGATCTGCAATAGAAAGAGGGCTCCACATACCTCCCCATTCCTAGTTGAGCCCCTTTGGCAGGGAGGAGTGCTCACAGACAAAGGAGATGGCTTGGCAGCTGTAAGCAGCTGCATGAGCATGAGGACTCTTGGCCTGGCACAAGGGAAGGTCTGGATGGCAAGCAACACAGCAAGGGGAGGAGGGAGAAAAGAGCACATAAGAGAAAAAGAAGTCCCAATATAAACTGATTAGCTACCAAGCGAGTACAACACATCACTGTAGAGGTCTAGGACACACTTATAACTATTATTAAAATAGCTTAATGATTCTTTGACACACAAACACAATAAGCATTAATCAAAAATGTTTACAAGAACTTCATATAATTTGTGTTAGCTCACACAGAACCATGCAAGGATTCAAATAACCAACCAAAAAATTGAGGGTTTGAGAACCAATAAAGTCGGGGGGTTGGGGGGGGGCGGCTTGATGGAAAATCAAACCTTGATGAATTTGGCAGCATCTGGCCCATTTTGCACGTCAAAACTGAAAATCATTACAACAAACAATAAGACCAATTTATATAAGGTTGATATTGTATGGACTTCAATCAGCCCCTATTGGGAAATTCCAAGTAAAAGTGACTTTTTTAAACTGGCAATCTGTTACTGCTGAGACATGTGATAGCATAATATACTGAATAAGAGAATGTACATTTGAGAGCCTATTCTGATATAAGGGCATGCTATTCGTTTGCATCCATTGGTTTTGTGGAGGGTTAAATGCAAATCTTGACAGGGATCCATTTCATGCACTTCACATGTGCATCTCACATGTGCACAACTAAATAATGCTAAGGCTAAGCATAGGAGGAGAATCATGAAGGAGCTTGTGAAGGTCGTTTTGCATTTAAGGACACTAGAAGATTTTGCAAAAAGAGTACATGTGACCCAAATTAGAGAGGGATATTACCTGTTGGTTGAAGTCATGCATGCAATGTTAAAAGATGGGTGAAAAGGTTTTGAAGTATGAACTTAGAAGGTCTATTTTGGCACATGATGTCTTTGAGGAGTGGGGGATCGATGCTATTAGACCATTGCCTATCACAGCCAGGAAAAAGGTGCATATACTCACTGCAATGGACTATCTTTCAAGTGCCCACACACTAGAGCCACTATAGGTATTATGACAAAGGATACTGGGAATTTCTTCTATGAAGACATAAGTTGCAATTTTGGAGTACCTGTTGAGATCCTATTCGGTAGAAGACTTGGGCTTCAAGAAGACTTGTAGATTTCTTGTGCAAGAAGATGAAGATGAATCACAAGTATAGTACTCCTTACCATCCGCAATGCAACGATATGAATGAGAGATTCAATGCAGAACTTAAATGATCATCCTAACAAAGATGACACTAGAGAATAAGATGTCTTGGAAGCTAGAAGTACAAATGCACTATGGGCTTACAGGATGGCCGTGGAGTGGTAATAAGTTTGTCTTTCCAACTGTGTTTAGGAAAGAAGCTCTTCTTTCCGATTGAAGTACAATTTCTTTCTTTGAGGTTAGTGATGATGATATATAATGGAATTAAGGCAATGAGGGCAGACAACTAACCAGCAGCGGGAGTGAGGTTGGAAGTCAACATGCAGCAGCATAAATGGCTGGAAAAGCAAATAAAGCAATGTCACAGTCCTGGCAACAGAGTTTGGAGAAGGAAATGATGAGAAAAGGCAAAACGCAGCAGGAGTGATGCTGGCGATGGGTAAAATCAGAGAAAGGCGGCAGCTCTGGACCCAAAATGCAGGCTGATATGGGCAAGGTGGCAGCTGGCTATGATAGCAATGGCAAGATGATGATGATAGGAAAAATGTAACAGATTTATGGCAATTTCATAGGTAACAATAGTGACACATGCTACAGACAAAATGGTTGGCCCATCTGACTGAATCACAAAGACAGATGTTCAATTATCTTAACAAAAAACCTTTTTGAAAACGGCTGCTTTTTTTTTTCTTTTTTGCAAAAGCAATGAAATCTATTTCATAGCATGCATTCATAAACAGTATTGGATAGTTTAAGTCTTTTAAAACACCTAAAGAAACATTATGTCCTCGAAAATGATGATAATGATGACATCCACTTTCAGTATCATGTCAAAAGATTTTTTTCATACCTTATGTCAAATGCAATTAGGCTCTCAGTGTCAATAAACTTAACTATTGGTACACGAGCTTTTCCAATGACCTACAAGCACATCATTAACCATCCTGGCCCTCAGCACAACAATTCTTCTCACACCCATTCAAGATATTTCAGAACAACACAACCTCATTACTGTAAGCATGTTAGCAACCTGCAAATTTTTAGCGATTGAGTTCTTGACTAAAGCCTTTGCAAGAGCTCTCAAGCCTGATTGGATGTCAGAACACCCTGAATCAAGAATCACAACCTACAACATAAATGGAGTTATGAGAAGAACCAATCAATCGGTAAATCCCTTTTTAAAAAAACCTTGACCCCTATTAGAATAGCTTCCAGACCAAAATGACAGAGGACTTATGAAAGCTATGGAGATGTCATGGCTTACATCAATGTCACTCGAAGGCAAATAGAGCCCAGTTGCAAAAGAGCCAAACACTTTGACCTGTCACAAAATCCAACCAATATGCAGTAGCTCTTTTTCTGATGGGTAACAGTGGCAAGCATACTTAAAGCATAGAACTGCAATCACTTGTTAAATGCGTAAAATGACTGAAAAGGAGCAGAGACAAACTTGACATTGTTTCCATATAGATTTAACAACTTTGGCAACTCTTTCAACTGCAGAGGTTCGCAACTGATGTTCATCTGGAGTTGGTGAAATCAGCTTACAGAAGTTCACAATCTCTAGAGCCAAAAGCATAAGCATGGATGTTATTGACAGGCAAGCCGGAAGAAAGACCTTCAACACAACAATAATAAAACAAACTAATAGATATAACAGGTTCCTGACAATAGAAAAAAGGAAATTCAATGACAGTCTGTACACAGTCACGATACTTTTTAGGGAACTAGATGTACAATGTAGTTTGCTTTATTTGTTGCACAATTTCTAGACCTATTTTACACCATTACTTTGAGGTAATTGGATGTACAGTGTAGTTTGCGGTTTCTAATTTGCATTTTTTCAAAAGCAATGGACCAATTTGTACAGCCTACACCCAAGCAACCACTTTCTAGACCTATTTTAAACCTTTTTTTAAAGGTGATCTGAATGTAGAGTGTACTTTATAAAGCCAGTTCAATCATCCAAGACAGCCACAACAATTAGGGCTTTTTAGTCGGTCCATAGGTTTACTTTGTGAATATAACTACTCTTCGGTCTCTCTCATCATTGAACGTTACATCAGTGATGGGGTCTTTATCTCTTCTCTCTTCCATGTATATAGATCCTCTAGATTTTAGGTTTTCCCCATACATTCAAGCCTTACAGATTGGCTAACATGGAGAATAGTTATTGTGCAACTCAGCATAAACCAGCAGCAAGCCAATCAGACAATCAGCACTTGAGTCAACTGTGGCCCACCAATAGGCCCAATCAATCCAATAGTCAATCTAGAGCCTTGCCACAAAAGTACTTGAGCCATACCTTGCAGTCATTCAGTTGTGCAACGACGCAAGTAATGTTGAGCTTAAAAATGCATTATACAATGATTAGCTATTTATTACAACCCCAAAACACACTTATTACCAAAGTTATCATTAAATGACCGCTTTCTTAGAGAGTGTCTATGTCCCATATGTCAAACCCCAATTTGGGAGGATTTGCTCATCTATAGATAGACAAGCTGCCCACCACTCAGCGCATCCTTGTTTGCAGATTGTTGGTGCCCTATTCTCTGCTGTCCACAACTGTTCCTAGCAGATATAACCGTTTAAGTAGCTATCCATCATTAGGCACCTACATCCAGCCTTCCACCAAACAAACCCTAATTTGGGAGGATCCACTCATCTATAAATAGACAAGCTGCCCACCACTCAGCCCATCCTTGTTTGCAGATTGTTAGCACCCTAGATCTCTGCTGTCCACACCCCTTCCTAGCAGATGTCACAGTTCAGGTTGCTGTCCATCATTAGGCACCTACATCCAGCCGTCCACCAAACACTGGCAATCGGCTCACAGCCCTCTCTAGACACTGCATTTGCTGCTGGCAATAAACTACAGCATGCTGGTGGCAGTTTCCAGCCTTTGCCATCTCTCAAGGGATCTCCAATACCTTGCGCTTGTTGCTGCCAGGTGATCTACTGCCTGCATTTGCAGCTTATCTGCAGCCACTATCATCAGCAAGAAAGTATACAGCTACATTTTCTGTTTCTGGCCTGTCACCTACTTCATTCTGGCACTTTTCTATGCTCCCCCACCATTTATTTAAGCAGTCCCAATTGTGTTCAGCCTGATCCAGACTCTCCACATCTGCATTTGCAGCTGCCAATCGCATTCAAAGGCTGTCTGCTATGTTTCACAATCCATGCCGAGTACAGTACACTCTCCAGTTCATCCTCTCTACCCCAATTCTTCAGACACATGCGTTCAAAGTTCTATAATCACTCTGCATAGTTTATTTAACCTTCACTACATTGAGCATTGTATCTATTCATTCATATTTTGTGTTCATTGTCTCTGAGTTACCCTAATCCTACTGAGTTCTATCATCAATTTGTGCTTTGTCATACGATTGTGTTTTATTCTATGTTGGAGTGATGCTTTACAAGTAAAGCATTGGACCTCCACAGCAAGCACTCATGCCTACTAATCACCCAGCTAATCTACCGCCTATAAGCACTCAAAGAACATGAAAACAAAACCTCAAGTAAATCCAAAGCAACAAGATCCTTGCAGCCAAAGATGGTCTACCATAACCTCAGAATGACAACTCGAACCCTAATCACATCAGTATCACCGAAGATACTTGCACACATGCATTGTCTCAATATCAACCTCAGCACGAGTACCAAGCAAGAAACATACCTTGTCATATCCACCACCTGCAACACATGCCCCCCTTGCATGCCCTCTCACTAGCAATGTCCTAAACAAGATAAAAGCGTACCTATCAAGCTTGAACCATCACAGTTCCGTGAGCAAAAGTGCTTTGTGCATGTCATCAAATCTCGCGCCATGATACAAACATCCACCTACGACCAACCTGCACACAAGACAAGACACAAGCTATACCCACAAACATGAAGGGACTGAGCATCAGACTCATCTCCCAGCTGTAGAGCCAAATGGCTTCGCCCCTGAGCTTGGGAGTTGGCACTCTAGGTCATAACCACATCCAAAGGACTGTTATCCTATACCACCAATCCACACCATCCCAGTATACGGGTGCATTGGCCTATGGACCAAGAGTCCAAGAGTAATGATCTACACAACAAGGCTTTGAGTCCTATAAATAGGACTCGACTGCCTGAGCCTGAAGTGCCCTTAATACATTCGTACTAAGTCACTTCGTGACCATTGTGACCAAATACTAGCGCCCATCCAGATGTCCAAGGATGTAGCAATAAAGACCATCACAAGGCTATACACTGCTGCGTTTTGTCATACCAGGTCCAAAGATTGCTGCATTTTGACATATGATCTGCCCTATTGTTCTCACCTCTCTACATGTTGATATTTTTCATATTTGGCACATCCTATCACCTTTGTTGCCAATGGAAAGATGCTCACCCAAACCTCTACTTTGCAACAATGCACCCTCTGCATGGTTTGATCCTGTGGAATAGATGTTTAAAGAGCTCTACTTAGAGCTATGAACCTAAAAGAATTTCAACATATAGTTTTCCCTTTCTAGCTCCATCAGCCTACAATTGTTGAAAAAGGTGGTTCCCCTTGTCACCCAAGTGTAACAAGGCTATTCTAACTTTGATCTCCTAAATCTAAAGCAAGAGATCCCCTGAGCATGGTTGGAAAACAAGACTAGGTTGAAGGGCTAATTCATCAAGGTCATTTGTGGACTTGTGCATTAGTCAAATTCTTGACTTTGTCAAGGAAACTCTTGGAGCAAGTTTCCAACATTTTAAACGTAGTCATAAATTGACTAGGAACCAAGCAAGATCCATCACAAGAATTGGCCTTGAAAACAATGCTAGAATGAGGATGAAATCTACATGTTAGAGGCTAGTTTGGCATCTCATATTTGTTTATGTTGGTTGGAATGATTGACCGCTTTCTTGGCTAGTCTTTAATCTTCTTGTGGTTCACTTGCATTTTTGTATGTCGTTGTCCGTTTGGGTAGCCCCCGATTCCATCAACTTTGGAGATGGTCATCGCCTTGCTAACCAATTCACACTTTCCTTTAGTTTCCCCATCATATTCACATGCCAAGATTTTGTGCATACCAAAGAACTATGGCCAAGGTTGCTAGTGAGATCACTTGCATATAGCCTTGTGCTATTGGCAATAGTTCACACTACTCATACTCAACACCCTGGAGAAGCACATGGCAGTCCTTTAGGGTTCTAGATCTCCTACTCCCATCCCCCTCAACTCCTTGGAGAGGTCTTGTATCTATTATTGCTCTACTACACTAATTTTGAGCCTCTTCCATTTTGTTCAGCTCTAGCTAGCATTGCTAAGGCCTTGTAATGTTCTCAATTTTTCTTCTAGTAATATGATTTGGTCCTCTTCTTCCTTTAAAAAAGGGAAAAACATTTCGGATCCTAAGAAACAATACAAATGATTGTTCAACCACTCATAAAGTGAAAATTGATCTCATGTAAGTTGAAGATGTCTTTTGCGTGTCAATTGTCAGCCTTCTTGATCAATTGTCTCTAGAGTTTTGTAAAAGGGCAACACTAAACCAATGCGTTTCCGCATCTCCATCCGCAATGCCTGTGTGTGTGCTAGAGCTAGTAAATACGATGTCGTGCTGCTGCGCATCCGAGCCGTAAACACCTCCATTTTTGTTGTGCATCTGTGTTATCTTTTCGCGTGTGTTTCATTGTGTTTGATTGCTGCATTATCTTTCCGTCCTTTTCAGTACCTGCATCCAATGTACATACTCCACTTGTGTGTTTGTGTTTGTGTGTGTTTCTGTTTGTGTGCATGTTGTATGTGTGTCAGAAAAATATGAAAAACTAATGCCAAAGAATATTATCAAGCTGTTAATTTCAATGATGAACTCCAAGAAAAGTGCTGGATATCGTGGAATCAAAGGAAGCTTACATTTAAGCTATGAAGATAAAGGTTGCACGTGAACAAGGCTAACGTAATATGCGGGATAAAGCATTTTTTAAGAAGATACATTGGCACTACATGCAATGGAGATTATGATGGAGAGGGGTCCTTGAGACCTACTTGAAGGTCAAAGACAATACAACTCTTTAGTTCATCCATTGAGGAAAAGGTTACCAAGCAGCTGTAGATACATAAGGAGGAGGGCATGCTGTTGGCATTCTTGAGGATAAGCAGATCGACAAAATTCAAGAAAGAAAAGGTTCTAACCATCATTTGACCTCAGAGAACCTTAGATCATTCAGCCGATTATCTAAGTTCAATAGTTCCCATGAAATAGAGTTGAAGGAAGTCTCTCAAAAGCTGCATGAGCGAGCGAAGGTACATACTAGTGATATCATTCTGAAAGGGTGCGGAAACTCAGGCTCAGCGGCTTCTTCAATCATTAATAAAACCTGGTCTGAGCCAAAGGATAGGCCCTTGCTAATAGGAGCAACTAAATTTATTGGGCCTTTTTGGGGGCTAGCCTATTCTGGTCAAAGAGGAGCTTTTTCGCTCTCTACCGAGGAGAAAAAGGAGGGAGCTTAGTGGCAACGAAGGCTGCAGATGATCCAGATGAGGAGCTTGATGAGAATGAGAGCTGACCGCTGGACTTTACATTGTTGTTGGTAGCGAATGGGGCAAGATAAGGAATCTTGTTGACACTTCTGGCCGTCAGATCAAATCTGTTGGGCCTTCAGTTCCAGTTGAGGTCGAAGGCTTGAAAGGACTTCCTTTAGCAGGAGATGACATTCTTGTAGTTCGTAGTGAAGAAAGGGCCAGGAAGTTAAGTGAGTCTAGAAAAGAGAGGTTTGAACACGGAAATCTGCAAAAAGCAAAGCGTTTGGGAGTACAAAAGGAGGCATAGCACCTCTGCCCTCGCGACGTTGCGATCTCAGCTTCTCAGAGGTCCACACAATCATTGATTTTTGAATGGTGAGGATGGTCTAATGGGTCTAGAGACTGGCCGCTCTAGAAGATCGAAGAATTCAATCAAATCATCTTCTACGGTGCTCTGTGATCTTGTTGCATGTATTGAAGACTGGAAACAGCAAATCAAGGTCAAACACAACATCCCAGCCAATCAACAACGGCTAACTTTCACATCACAAGTCCTAAACAAGGAGACACTCTGCGGAACTCCCCTATACATGGCACCTAAAATCTTGGATTCTAAAAGATATGATGCAAAAGGCTTCAAATCACATTTTTCTAGTTCTAGAGTATTGTGCAGGGGGTGATCAAGCTGCCTATATTCATCGCTATGGGAGAGTGTCTGAGATGACTGCGAGACATTTCATGCGCCAACTAGGTGCTGGATTACAGATCTTACGTGCAAACAATCTAATACATAGAGATCTGAAGCCCCAGAATCTTCTTCCATTGTCAAATGATGGAGATGCGGTCCTGAAAATAGCAGATTTTGGATTTGCAAGGTCTTTGCAACCACAGGGAATGGCTGCTGTTGAGTGCCACCAGGCACAGAAAGTTATGAACTGATCGAAAGGCTTGCATACTATGGTATCACTTCAAATCTTGTCCTATACTTCACAGAGGAGCTGAATTTACAAACAGTTTTTGCAGCCAAAAGTGTGAACATTTGGACTGGGGTCATCACCATATTGCCTATCCTGGGAGCCTTCTTAGCTAATGCATATTGAGGACAATACAACTAAGTCCTGAATCTGGATGAATTACTTGGTGCCCTGAAAAGCAAGCTCTTACGCTTTATTGTAAAGCAGTGGACAGATTGTAATGCTTTGTCATTTATTTTGTCTCTATACCCATAAGTCTTCAACACTGGTCTATGAAAAGAGCTTTATCAAAACATTGCAGCCGAGAGACGCTTAGCCTATGCAAATTCCTGCACAAACTGGATGTTCAGAATGAGCACTCATGGATCTCTTGTAATTTACTTGACAAGCAATATAGTGATCGTTGGCATCAAAAATTGAGATCTTCTTGTTAGCCTCTTTCCTTGCTGTATCTTGAACCCTGTGTTCTGCAGCTCTTGCATGAACTCTACGACATTTCTGGTGAACCCGACGTGAAAGCGCTGCGTCAATTTCCAGCAAGATGGGAGACTCGCAAGAAGAGATGACGGACGAGAATGTCATAAAGCATCTGTTTCAGTCATTTACATCCTATATGCAGCAACAAGCACACGCGAAATGCGATAGTGATGCCATGGATGCCTTGAAGGCTGTCCAACAGGAGATGAAGCAGTTCAACGGCCAACAAGTTTCAACTTACCTGCATTTGTACGAAGAAAAGATGAAGTTTTTTGGGGTTTCTCAAGACATTTGGAGCCGCTACTTCTTGCGGATCGTGGTTCGCGCGCTTGAAGTCCGAATTTCAGAAATTCAAGGAACACATGCTGGTTGGACAGAGTTTAAGAAGGCATTAAAAGATGAATATTTTCTGGAGGATACAGGTCTTATGAATCGCAGGAATTTCTTAGCATGGGTTTCTATGCCTAATAAGGGACTTTCAGTTACCGCCCTTCTGCGAGAGTTTGAGAGCCGCTATGATCAGTTGGATGGAACTGAGCAGCAAGCTTTGGAAATGCAGAAAGTGGAATTATTTTTACAAGCTGCTGATGCTGATTTACAGGAAAAGTTGGATGATCTTTTGGAAGATCAAGCTACCGATTCAGGTTTAAAGACCGAGTGGAGACATGTCATTGATGCTATGAATGCGCTTGTTAAGAAGCAGCGGAGGAGGGTGCGATTGCATCGTAATACAGGATCTGCTTCTGAAAAATCCTTGGAGACCTCTACTTCTACCCCTGCTGCAAGTTGGCAGATTTGACGATAGAGGCAGTTAAAGCTGAAGTTGGGAAGTTAAAAGAGCAACTTATGTCAGTACCTGCTGTAGCACCTGCTCCAGTGACTGCTTTTCCAGCTGGCCAAAGAAAAGGGAGACGATGTATTTGGTGCGATAGTACAAAGCACCAACACTGCAGAGATTGTGATGCTTTTCAGGAAGCGTGTAAGAAGAACGTAGTGTTCTGGGGACAAGATGGGAAGATATGGCTGACAGAGACTGGTGCTCCTCTTGACACGAACTTTGGTAAGGGAGGCATGAAGAAGCTCGTTGATGATATGGCTGCGCGATCAGCTTATGTGAGTGTTAGAGGAGATGCTTCAGCTTATGGAGTCCAGCTTAAGCAGAAATCAGATGGAGACTCTGTTTTATGGTCCTCTGCCTTGGAGATAACGAGAAGAGGGAAAGTTCAAGCATCCACTATGACTTGTGTGGGCTCCAGCATCCGAGGAGAAACGGGATGGGATTCTCCTGTTGACAGGTATTCTATTTTTGCTTATATAGCGAAAACACAGGGTTTAGATGCCATGGTTGAGGAAAAGAGAATAAGAGATGAGGAGGATCTCAGCACCTCCAAAAAGACTAGAGGGGGTGACTTTGTTTCACCACCTGTTACAGCTCCACCTATGACGAGTTCTCCAGCTCAATCAGGTCGTGAACAACCTATGGCAGACAAGCAGATGAAAGAAAAGAGACAACCAAGAAAGGAGCCAAGATTCAAGCTCTTGTCAGACCTTGATATGCAGACGGATATGAGTAAGATTTTTCATGAAAGAATTTTAAATAGTGAAGTCACTTTTACTGTTGAAGAAGCTCTTGGGATTGCTAGAAGAGAAATACAGGATCAGATGCAGGATCTTTTGCGGAGGAAACGACATGCAATGGAAGGACCTGCTTTACAAGGGTTATGGCATGGAGCTCTTGGGGAAGAGCATGATGATGCAGTGATGGTTGAGAATGCTTCTGTCAATCCGCAGTTGGAGAAAATAGTTCAGCCTATGCAGTATGAAGATGATGATACCCCTATCCTCATTCCTCGTAGTCATTTTTCACACAGTCATTAGGCTAGAGCAACCACTGAGACGGTGGTAAGGATTAGAGAGAAACAGATTCCTTTGGTCGCTTTAGTCGATCATGGTTCTGAGATTAATCTTATTGGTCGAGGTGTTTATGAGAGTGGCAAGTGGCCTATGGATGCAGAGCATGGCTGGCGCATGAGAGCAGCCAATAATACTTCTGGTGATATGTATGCTGCTTGTCCGAGCATCAGAATTTCTATTGGAAATGTTGAAGAGGATTATCATTGCTTTGTTCAGGATTCTTACTCTTATCCGATTATTCTTGGACAGCCTTTCATTATAGAAGCAAGAATGGAGACGAAAGTGATGGATGACGGCTCAGCCTATGCACGGATACGCAGTAAGGATGGTATGTGAGCTGTTCAGTTTATGATTGTTGGAGTAAATCATCCGAGAAACAAGGACTCCTTGCGTGAGGCACCACTACCTGCGAAGGAGTTGGATTTTCATTAGGTACCGCTGTCTTGCGAGACGCCAATGGTACGGAGCGGAGAAAAGAGGAGATCTCGTCTCCTGGCAGCCAGTCTTTCTCCACTAATTTTTTTGGTTTTTCTTCAGATAGTTCAGTGAGTTATCAGAAAATTTCAAATTTGTCTAGAGCTGCCAGGCAGTACATTGGTCGTAAGGAGAAAGAGTTGAAGACTGCAGGTATTTTGCAAGCAGAAGAGCATGTGGATGGGCTGTATGAAGGAATGTCTTATGCAGATACATTGTCTGAAATGGGAAATATGCTGAAAACTGATGTATGTAATGGTTCAAGGATCATACCTGTGCAAACCTTGGATATGTATCAGGAAATTTCTGATTTTATGCTGAAAACAGAGTCAGAGGCTGAGAAAACTCAGCAAACCGAATCTATGGCTAATCTTGATCAGCTTTCAGAGTTGCAGAGGGCTGAAACCTTTCAGCCAGCAGAGTTAAATGCTGGAAAAATTCAGCATATAGAGTATGAGGCTGCATCATGACAGTCCACAGAGCAGAGGGCTGAAACCTTTCAGCCAACAGAGTTTAATGCTGAAAAATTTCAGCATACAGAGTTTCAAGCTACACCCATGCAGTCCATAGAGCAAAGGGCTGAAATCTTTCAGCCAACAGAGTTGAGAGTTGCTGAAAAATTGCAGAAATTGCAGCAAAGAAAAGAGTGCCTGACTGATGCCAAGGTTGACACGAAGTATAAAACAGTTGATAAGAAGGTTAAACCGGTTGCAGGGCCGCTTCCTCCTGATAGTGATGAGCAGATAGAAAAAGCTATGAAGCAGCCTATGTTGAGAGATCCTGCAAATATTGGACATAAATTTATAGCTGAAACTCTTGCAGAATTGAAGATTGGAAATGATGATTTCTTGCTTCCAGTGGAAAAAGAATGTTTTAGAGAGATGCTTGGACGACATGGCAAGGCATTTGCTTTCTTTCCTCATGAAATTGGCTGCATTAGTCCCGAATTGGTTGCGCCTATGGTCATCTTCACTGTCCCTCATGTGCCATGGAATATACGTCCTATACCTGTGCCTAGAGCACACTTGCCAAAGCTGATAGAGTTGCTGAATGAGAAGATTAAGATGGGGATTTTGGAACCCTCCTCTGCGCCCTATTCTAACAGGTGGTTTACTGTACCAAAGAAGAATGGAACCTTAAAATTTATTCAGGATATGCAGCCCGTGAATAGAGTGACAATCAGGAATGTGGAAACAGGTCCAGTTGTGGATGAGTTTGCCGAGGCTTTTGCAAGACGAGCCATCTATTCCCTAGGTGACTTGTATTCTGGTTATAACCAGTTTCAGCTTGCCTTGGAAAGCAAGGATATTACCACTATGCAGACACCTATTGGTCTTGTGAGGATATGTACCTTGCCTCAAGGTGCCACCAACTCAGTTGCTCATATGATGAATGCTATGCATAGAGTTCTGCGAGACTATATTCCACAGTATACCATGCCTTTCCTAGATGATGTGCCTATTAAGGGTTGTGCAGAAGAAGAAAAGAATGAGAATCTTGATTTGCGAGGATGTAGACAGTTTGTGGCTGAACACTTGGTTGCTTGTGAGCAAATATTGACACGATTAGAGGAGGTAAATTTGACTCTTTCAGGGCTGAAATCTGTCTTTGGTGTTAATGAAATCATCATAGTTGGGCATATGGTTGGTTATTATGGCAGAAAGCCTTCACCTGCAAAGGTGGATGCCATAGGCAGGATTGCAGAGTATTGTTCGACTACTTCAGAGGTGCGGAGATTTGTGGGAGCTTGTGTATTTTACATGATTTGGATTCCTCATTTTGCTCACATAGCAGATGTTCTCTATCAGCTGCTTCGAAAGGGGCAGAAGTTTCATTGGGATGAGAAGCATTCGAAAGCCATGCGTAAACTTAAGAAGCTGTTGCAGTCAGCTCCTACTCTTCGCAAGGCGGATTATCAGTGTGGACGGCCAATCATGTTGACAGTTGATACTAGCCCTATTGGCATAAGTTGGGCAGTGGGACAGGATGATGTTGATGGGAACAGATATGCAATCCGTTTTGGAGCTAAAGTTCTTAATGAGCGGCAGAGGAGATATCCGCAGATTAAAAGAGAGTTGTGGGGAGTAGTCACTGCACTGAAGTGTGATAAAGGGTATTTTATTGGTGCTTCAATTGTTGTGAAAACAGATTGCTTACCTTTGCTTGGCACGATTACTAGCTGTTCGACTCCAGATATAGCGATGCTTCGGTGGATTGCCTACATCAAATCATTGAATCCAGAATTTCGACACATAGCAGGAAAAGATAATCCAGTTGCTGACATGCTGTCTAGAGCGAGATATGAGGATGAGGAGTCAATGCTTGCAGAAGATGATGAGACAGAGTTTGCAGCTTCTGTCCTTGTTCATGATTGTCATGTATCTACTGTTGAAGCCTTTACTGAAGAACTCTATGTTGGCGAGTGGCTGCAAATTGGTCAGTATCTGAGTTCATTGACTCGAAGAGCTGATTGGACAAATGATGCATTCAAGAAAATCAGAAGAAAGGCTTATGGGTATTTCTTGAAAGATGGTTTTCTTTGGAAGCACCCAAAGAAGAGAGGCGGCCTACCCTTGAGAGTAGTTTGTGAGGCGGCGATGCAGATACAGATTATACGAGAGTTTCATGAGAGTTCTTGGGCTGGACATAGAGGTGTGTGGGCTACCTATGAGAAAATCAAAGAAAGATACTGGTGGAAAGGGATGTGTAAGGATGTTTCCCACTTTGTGGAGACTTGCAGGGACTGTCAGCTTTACTCTTTAGTGCGGCATCGCGATGAGTTGCATCCGACCTATCCGCTATGTATGCATTATAAGTGGGTGGTAGACTTGGTTACTTTGCCAGTGGGACTTTGGCAGATGAGATATCTTGTCTTGGCCAGGGAGGATCTTACAAACTATGTTGAAGGCAAATCTTTGCGGACGAAGACCACCACTACAGTATGTAAATTCTTGTTGGAAGAAATATTTTGCAGGTATGGATGTATAGGCAAGAATACTGCTGATCGTGGAGAGCTAGATACAGATGAAGCTAGAGAATTTTTCTCACGGCTTGGGATTAAGTTGGCTCTTACTACTGCCTATAGTCCAGAGGGGAATGGCAAGAGCGAAAGAGGACATCCGCCGATAGTTAAGGCATTGGCAAAAGCTTGTAGAGGTCGGATTGGAGATTGGCCGAGATTACTACCTTTTGCATTGTGGGCAGACCGCTCTACACGTAGCGTGACTACTGGATATATGCCTGCAGAGTTGATGTATGGGCAAAAACCTGTCATGCCTACTGAAATTTGTACTCTCACGTGGAGTGCTCTTCCTTGGCATGAGAATTTATCAAGAGAGGAGCTTCTAGCTCTTCGGATTCGTCAACTAGAGAGAAGAGCAGAAGATGTGCAGCTAGCAGTTGATCGTTTGAAGGCAGCTCGACTCAGAAACAAGGACAGGTTTGATTTGAGGCATCGCTTGCAGCCTAGAGCCATAAAAGAGGGAGATTGGGTTCTAGTCTACGACAGTAGCCTAGAGAATCAGCATAGCAACATGAGAAAAATGGTTCAAAGATGGTTTGGACCATATGAGGTGAAACAGGTTTTTGACAATGCTACCTATGAGTTGGCTGAATTGGATGGGACGGTATTGAGGGTGCCCATTGCTGGAAAACGAGTCAAGATTTTCAAGAGAAGAGAAGATGAAGAGTATGCACTTGAAGCATTGGCTGAAGAAGAGCAGTCAGAAGAAATTCTAGCAGAAGAAACAGAGAATATGGATGATGAAGCTGATGGAGAAACAAGTCTACCGGAAACTGATGAAGGACTGGACCTGTTTGTGAACTTAGACGATCATGGATAGTTGGCTCATCCGGAGGATGAGCAGGTTTAGAGGGGGTGGATGTCGTGCTACTGCGCATCCGAGCCGTAAACACCTCCATTTTTGTTGTGCATCTATGTTATCTTTTCGCGTGTGTTTCATTGTGTTTGATTGCTGCATTATCTTTCCGTCCTTTTCAGTACCCGCATCCAATGTACATACTCCACTTGTGTGTTTGTGTTTGTGTGTTTCTGTTTGTGTGCATGTTGTATGTGTGTCAGAAAAATATGAAAAACTAATGCCAAAGAATATTATCAAGCTGTTAATTTCAATGATGAACTCCAAGAAAAGTGCAGGATACTATGGAATCAAAGAAAGCTTACATTTAAGCTATGAAGATAAAGGTTGCACGTGAACAAGGCTAACGTAACATGCGGGATAAAGCATTTTTGAAGAAGATACATTGGCACTACATGCAATGGAGATTATGATGGAGAGGGGTCCTTGAGACCTACTTGAGGGTCAAAGACAATACAACTCTTTAGTCATTGAGGAAAAGGTTACCAAGCAGCTGTAGATACATAAGGAGGAGGGCATGCTTTTGGCATTCTGGAGGATAAGCAGATCGACAAAATTCAAGAAAGAAAAGGTTCTAACCATCATTTTACCTCAGAGAACCTTAGATCATTCAGCCGATTATCTAAGTTCAATAGTTCCCATGAAATAGAGTTGAAGGAAGTCTCTCAAAAGCTGCATGAGCGAGCGAAGGTACATACTAGTGATATCATTCTGAAAGGGTGCGGAAACTCAGGCTCAGCGGCTTCTTCAATCATTAATAAAACCTGGTCTGAGCCAAAGGATAGGCCCTTGCTAATAGAAGCAACTAAATTTATTGGGCCTTTTTGGGAGCTAGCCTATTCTGGTCAAAGAGGAGCTTTTTCGCTCTCTACCGAGGAGAAAAAGGAGGGAGCTTAGTGGCAACGAAGGCTGCAGATGATCCAGATGAGGAGCTTGATGAGAATGAGAGCTGACCGCTGGACTTTACATTGTTGTTGGTAGCGAATGGGGCAAGATAAGGAATCTTGTTGACACTTCTGGCCGTCAGATCAAATCTGTTGGGCCTTCAGTTCTAGTTGAGGTCGAAGGCTTGAAAGAACTTCCTTTAGCAGGAGATGACATTCTTGTAGTTCGTAGTGAAGAAAGGGCCAGGAAGTTAAGTGAGTCTAGAAAAGAGAGGTTTGAACAGGGAAATCTGCAAAAAGCAAAGCATTTGGGAGTACAAAAGGAGGCATAGCACCTCTGCCCTCGCGACGTTGCGATCTCAGCTTCTCAGAGGTCCACACAATCATTGATTTTTGAATGGTGAGGATGGTCTAATGGGTCTAGAGACAGGCCGCTCTAGAAGATCGAAGAATTCAATCAAATCATCTTCTACGGTGCTCTGTGATCCTGTTGCATGTATTGAAGACTGGAAACAGCAAATCAAGGTCAAACACAACATCCCAGCCAATCAACAACGGCTAACTTTCACGTCACAAGTCCTAAACAAGGAGACACTCTGCGGAACTCCCCTGTACATGGCACCTAAAATCTTGGATTCTAAAAGATATGATGGAAAAGGCTTCAAATCACATTTTTCTAGTTCTAGAGTATTGTGCAGGGGGTGATCAAGCTGCCTATATTCATTGCTATGGGAGAGTGTCTGAGATGACTGCGAGACATTTCATGCGCCAACTAGGTGCTGGATTACAGATCTTACGTGCAAACAATCTGATACATAGAGATCTGAAGCCCCAGAATCTTCTTCCATTGTCAAATGATGGAGATGCGGTCCTGAAAATAGCAGATTTTGGATTTGCAAGGTCTTTGCAACCACAGGGAATGGCTGCTGTTGAGTGCCACCAGGCACAGAAAGTTATGAACTGATCGAAAGGCTTGCATACTATGGTATCACTTCAAATATTGTCCTATACTTCACAGAGGAGCTGAATTTACAAACAGTTTTTGCAACCAAAAGTGTAAACATTTGGACTGGGGTCATCACCATATTGCCTATACTGGGAGCCTTCTTAGCTAATGCATATTGAGGACAATACAACTAAGTCCTGAATCTGGATGAATTACTTGGTGCCCTGAAAAGCAAGCTCTTACGCTTTATTGTAAAGCAGTGGACATTGTAATGCTTTGTCAGTTATTTTGTCTCTATACCCATAAGTCTTCAACACTGGTCTATGAAAAGAGCTTTATCAAAACATTGCAGCCGAGAGACGCTTAGCCTATGCAAATTCCTGCACAAACTGGATGTTCAGAATGAGCACTCATGGATCTCTTGTAATTTACTTGACAAGCAATATAGTGATCTTTGGCATCAAAAATTGAGATCTTCTTGTTAGCCTCTTTCATTGCTGTATCTTGAACCCTGTGTTCTGCAGCTCTTGCATGAACTCTTCGACAACGAAATATATAGGTGCATATGCTAATCCATTTGTGAATAGGTCACCAAGAGCATCACTAACAACAGAATTCTGAAACACTGCTGAAACCTGGTGGTTAATGCTTCAAATGCAGTGTAAATGAGTCACACAAATTACAATGTGAGGCAAAAGTCAAAAAATCTGGGAGAGTCTGTTTCCATACACTTTAATAATTCCACAGACATAAGGAGAACGTTTTATCAAATGAACGCCTGCTGATATCAACCTTGATGAAGCTCGAGTAAATGGCTACGCAGTGGTCTTCCTCTTCCTATTCCTCTTCTTAGCCATGGCGCGTCTAGAGACACTTCCTGGGGTGTCTCCTGGACAGACGTCCCTGCGACAGCAACAGTCGGTCCATCTTCTCCGTTCCCCTCGCCGTCATCCGGCAGCAGAGAGAGGTACTCCATCTCCTCATCTTCGACGGCCGTGAGCGAAGAGGACGGATTGTCATGATCGTCGATGACTCGGCGGAAGATGACGGAATTATTAGTATCTTTGTCTTCAAGGTGGGAGCGGGGGGGGCTGTTACCGTCATGCCGCTGCTGGGAGCTTAGGGTTTCGAGGAGAAGGTTCTCATCATCTTCAAGTACGGCCAAAGGCTGCACTGCGTGATAGCTGAAAGCGACGGCATCGCCGGGGGCGATGTCCTCCCCTGCCATGGCTCCCACGAGAAAGAAAGCCACCCGCTAATAACAGTATCTAAGGCAAAACAAACTGGTTTGACTAAAACGCACTATTTAAAATATATCGCATTACCAAAAGAGGGGATAAAAAGCGACAAGGAAAAAAGTCTGTATTATCGAGCATAAGCGTAAACGGTCAAGGCCCAAGGGCCCCCTAGGACGGCCAATAGGTGTGGTCAATGGAGAGAGGAGGCTCAATGCACAATATTTGAACTTGTTCATGACCCACTCATAAGAGAAGAATACTTAGCCTTCCAATTTGAGAACAAGTCCATGTGCACGTCAATATCTTGACCTAAGTTGCTTTTACCTTCTCGAGTTTATTGGCTACATACAAGCTTACAAAACCAAGTCAGCTAACCAACTCTCGGTTGTAAGTCATCACTTGCATGCAACCCAACTCTCTCTCTCTCTCTCTCTCTCTCTCTCTCTCTCTCTCTCTCTCTTACATAGGTAAGGGGAGCACCCTCCTTGACTCTCACCAATTTTGACAAAAATACTACTAAATCCATGAAATGAAAGTAAAGCTCGAAACAACTGCAATTTCATAGCCTAAGTCAAGTCATGCAAGTCTATGCAATGAAAGCAAAGCTCAAAACAATTGCAATTTCATAGCCTAAGTCAAGTCACACAAGTCTAGCCGAGCTTTGAGATATCCTTCCTTCAACCATACAAATATTCACACATAAGCAAACTTGATCTTTGTTGTTTTTATTATGAAATGAGATTCCTTGCCACATAGAATACAATGGAAAGATTGCCCTCTAAAACCCCTTCATGTGCACAACATACAATATCATCATTAATTTGCATAATGATAATGCATCTCAATGTGCTTAGTACGAGCATGAAACACCAAGTTCCTCGCAATTATGCTGGCACTCGAACTATCAATTTAGACCGGAGCCAGTGACTATTTTTCCATGCCTAGATCAACAAAAAGGCATCTCAGTCAAACACATTCTAATGTAGATATAAATATTGCCCTATATTCAACCTCACAACTAGATGTATCCACCATAGACTACTTCTTCCTTAGCCATGAGATGCATGAATCACCAAGCATGAACCATTAGTGGATATTTGGTGTCAAAAGAGCCACCCCAATCACCATCTCTAAATGCATACAAGCGAATAGAACTACCTTTAGGGTGGAATAGGCCCAATGACTAAGTGGCTTTGAGATATTGATGAAAAACACATTTCATTGCTTGCCAAGGCTGCACGTGACGCATGCCAATTGAGAAACCCCAAACTAAATATTTGATTATGTATTACACCAGTGTAAAAGACAATTGATAGCTTACTAATATAGAGAGGTATCAAACGAATCTCCTACATCCTCAAGTGTAAATCTTATTGGGGTAAAGGCCAATGGCTAATAGTCAAATAACTACAAAATGTACAATCATATGTAAGTAAAGATAACAAAGAATAAGGATAGCATTCATTGTACCCACAAAACTCTATTGTATGCTTCTCTATCTCAACCCTCTTGCACTCCATTGCTTCTACCTCACATTTAGCCATTGATTGTCTCTCAATTGGTATTAGAGTGACATTCATGAGAGCTCATGCTTAGAGTGAGGAGCATGAGAAGTAAAGCTTTGTCACAAAGTTTGAGGATTTGAGCTTCTTCAATGACATTTGTATTTGCAAGTACTTTTCTCATCATCAAACTCTACATCTAAGTCCAATATGTCTTCCACTTGAGGAGCCATTGAGGCTCGGCTTTCATTGCATACTCAATTTGAATGCATTTGGGCAACCATAAGTAGCTAGAAATTAAGTTAAATAGCTTAGCTTTGAATGCTTAGAAAGAGGTCTTGGCATATGCAAACACAAGACCTGTATTTAAGCAAGGGGTAGCTTGTCATTTGAAAAGAGAGAGCTTGCTTGTTGTAAGATGGTAGCATAGGCAAGGGGCTCAAGCAAGGCCCTTAAGAAAGGGATTTGCCATTTTTCTTATAAGTAAACAAGAGAGAGTGAATATCATTATTTCAAAGCTTGAAGAATTTGCAACTCAAACAAGGGTATTAGACTATGTTTGCTTGAAGCATTTGCAACTCAAACAAGGATATTAGACTATGTTTTCTCTTCATTTGCATGAATCTAATGCATATTTAAAGCCTCCATTGATCAGCACCATTTTTTGCAACATCCAATGCCATTTCATTGATCTATAGGTATTAAGCCCTTAGTTTCAGAAAGCCAAAGCTTAACTTACTCATTTATGTGACCACCATTCACACTTGTAGATCTGCCAAACTAGTTTTAATATTGAGGTCATATGGGCATTGATGAATTTGTGAATTTGGGAGAATATTTTTGATATACCATGCTCGAATTGTAGTGATTATCCTAGTCATATTGGAATTATAAAGGTGATTTATATGCATTTGGTCTCAGATGGCTATTTGATGCTTTCAAAAGAGGCAAAAATTGTGGAAATTTTTGCAACTAAATTTAAATGCCTTTGTGAGTGTTTGAACATTAGATTTGCATTTATTTTATGCAATATTAATATTGCTTTAGTTGTTTCTTAGCTTTGCAAGGCAACTAATTGCAATTAATTGATCTCTTTTGGCTTTCGATTGAGCATATTTGGGGCATTTTGGTATGTAAGACATATGGCAGCTATCATGGCTTCTTCACCCACTTCTAAAAATGTATTATTTAATATGGAAATTTTGGACAGCACCATTTTTTCTTATCATGTACTAGATCAGAGGAAGTTGATAAGCTAATTAAATGCGGTGATATTAAGCTTGAGGGTATGAATGTTGGTGTATGGAAAGAAATAGATGATTCTAACACTCTCAAAGTCCATTGATTTAATCTAAAATACACAAAAGGTTGTACATTTGGCATGTAGAAAAAGCTTAGTGACATGTATAAGAAAGACAATCCAGCTTTGTAGATTTATTGGTTGAAAAAACTTGTTGATCTTTGCATGGAGAAGGGGGCTTCTATGTCTAACCATCTCAATGAATAAAATACTATTTTGAGATATTCAATATCTCAACATATCACTTTTCATGATTCGATTAAGACTATTCATATTAGTCACCTTACCGAAAAGTTGGGACACTTTTAGGATAGCCATTAGTAACTCTATACTTGCAAGTAGCCTTACACATGCTAATGTTGAGAAAGTTTGCTCACTAGGGAGATGAATTGAAAGAACAATGCAAAGTGAAAGAGCTCTAGTGCAAACATTGTGAGAGAAATGTCACGTGCCAAGGGAAATTCTCATAAGAAAGGCAAGTCAAGCAGCAAATATTGTAGTAAGAAGGACATTGAATGCTTCTTTTGTAATACGAAATACATATAAAGAATGATTGCTACAAGTAGAAGAACAAGCAAAAGGGAAAAAAGCAAAATGAAGATGATGGAATAAAGGAATAGAAGGATAAGATAAAGATAAAGAAGATTAATACATAGTGATTTATGTGGACCTGCACCCATGATCTCATTGGCTACAACTTCATATTTTGTCACTTTCATAATTGATGCCACTAGGAAAGTTTGGGTTTATTCTCTTTGTAAGAAGAGTGGTATGCTAGATGCATTTCAAAAGTTATTGGCATATGCAAAGAATCAGTCAAGCAAAAAGCTTCAGTGGTTAAGAACTAATAAGGGTGGTAAATATAGTTTTTATTCCTTTACAAACTTTTGCACAAATCATAATATCAAAAGAGAGCTTATAGCACCTAAAAATCCTACTCAATATGGTATGGCTAAGAATATGAATAGGACCATTCAAGAAGAGGTCCATGGTATACTCTCTAACATGGGTCTTGGTCACACTAGTAGGTCTTTGGTTGAAGTTGTAAAGATAGCAATGCACTTAATCAATAGGTCTCCCGGTAAGCCATTGGATGGTAGAATTCTAGAGAAGTTTGGTCAGATCACAAAGACCTAGTTATGATCACTTGGGTATCTTTGGTTTTGACACATTTATGCATGTATCTTGGCACAAGCAAAGTAAGTTTGATTCTAAGTCCAAGAAATGTATCTTTCTTGGATATGAGGATTCAATAGAAATGGGCTATTGCTTATGGGACCTCGAGTCTATGAATGTAGTATGCTGTGATGTCATTTTTAATAAGGATAAGATGCATAAGCAACCTATTAAAATACTTGAGATTTGTAGAGTAGTCTTCCAAGAGAATAGACAACCATCACATGAGTAGCATGTACAACTTGTTTCACATGATACAAGGCTTGGACAACAAGCTAATGCTATGGTGGGAGTGCAACCTATTAAAACACTTGAGATTTGTAGAGTAGTCTTTCAAGAGAATAGACAACCATGACATAATGCAAGGCTTGGACAACAAGCTAATGCTATGGTGGGAGTGCAACCTATTAAAACACTTGAGATTTGTAGAGTAGTCTTTCAAGAGAATAGACAACCATGACATAATGCAAGGCTTGGACAACAAGCTAATGCTATGGTGGGAGTGCTATAGGTAGGTGGATAGCATATATTTTATAGAATAGGGACAACCACTACCATAGGGACAACCACTACCATAGGCTCCTGCTGAGCTAGTTTTACAATAGTTTATGAGGGTTTCTAGACTCCCAAATAGATATAGTCCATTTTTAGACTATGTTGTAGTCATGGATTTCAATAAGCCTTCTTGTTATGCTAATGTATGAATACAAATAACAATCATATGTGGAAGAAGGCTATGTAGTCAAAAATGGATTCTTTGGTGAAAAATGCTACATGGGGGCTAGTTTATTTGGCTAAGGGAAAACATGCATTGCTATTCAAGTGGGTCTACAAGTTAAAGGTATCTCCATGTGATGCATTGCCTAAGTACAAGGTAAGATTGGTAGTCAAGTGATTCAAGCATGAGAAGGGGATTGACTTTGATGAGATATCCTTACTAGTAGTTAAGACGACCACCCTTCATATGATAGTTGCACTATTTGCAAAGGAAGACATGGATCTTATTTAAATGGATGTGAAAACTTTCTTGCATAGAGATTTGCACAAGGACATTTATATGTAACAACTTGAAGGGTTTGTTGTTGAAGGTAAGAACTAGTTAGTGTGTAAGCTACATAAGATCTTAAATGGTTTGGAATAGGCTCCTAAGGAATGGTATCATAAACTTAATACCTTCATGTGATCTCAAGGGCACATTATAAGTAAGATTGATTACTACCTATGTAGTAAGAAGGCTAAAGATAGCAGCCTTATGATTTTCTCTATGTGGATTGACATGTTCATTGCTAGGAATTCTATCATGGATATGGATATGCTTGAGAAAAGGTTACATAAAACCTTTGACATGAGGACTTGGAGAATGTCATTCACATTCTTGGCATATGCATTACGTGGAATAAAGACAAAAAGATACTCTCTTTGGGAAGTATTGGAGTATTTTAATATGGAGAGGGGGAAGATAATCAATGTTTCATTGCCTCCATATTTCAAACTTAGCCAAGAGCATAGCCCTAGGTCACATAAACATAAGGTTGAAATTGCCAATGTTCCTTATACATTTGTAGTTGGTTGCTCGATATATACTATGGTCGCTCCACATCCAAATATTGCCTATGCAATGGGAGTAGCTACCATGTATATGGAAAACATTGGTAAGAAGCATTTGAGGCAATGAAGAGTATCATGAGAACTTGAATGGCACTAGTGGTATATACATATGCCACTATGGTATATACATATGCTTTGAAAGGAAGGATGCATTTGTTCTTAGATGTGTAGATGCTGATTTCGCAGAGAGTGTAGTCTTTAGGAGGTCTATTACATGTTTGCCTTACTATTTTATAGGTGGTGTTATCTCTTGGGTATCTCAATTATAGCCATGTATGGATTTATCTACCACCAAGGCTAAGTATAATGCAACCATTGAGGCTTGCAAGGAAGCTATATGGCTTACTCATCTAGTGGGGAGACTTGGACATTGTAGGAGAGGGGTCTGCATTGCACTGTGATAGTTAGAGTGCCATTCAATTGGTATAGAACCCTAACTTACATGCAAAGATAAAGCATATTGGGGAGAAGTATCACTTTATTAGGGAGGTGTTTGAGGACAAGCACATTGAACTTGTCAATATCCATATGAATGAGAACCCTATAGATCTTGAAGAGTTTATATTCTCAATGCTTTACATACTGCAAAGTGTTGACGGGTATTAGATAATATCTTCAATTTCTTCTTCTAAACCCATAAAGGCACATTAACCTTTAAATGGGAGGTTGTTGGGGGTAAAGGCCAATGGCCAATGGCCAATATAGTAATTGGGTGAACACTCCTTATATAAGTACATGCTATACAAGTCATATCTAAGTAAAGTTAATAAAGAATAAGGGTACCATTCATTGTACTCCCAAAACTCTCTTGTGTGCTTCTCTCTCAACTCCCTTGCACTCTATAACTTCTACCTCACATTCCACAACTGCTTCTCTCTCAAATTTATTTCCTATCTCAACTAAAGTAGAGATAGGCATACAATCTTGCATATAAAAATACTCAAGGAGTTGCCCAATGTACTTAAATTGTCTCAAAACTATAACCCCCTCAATTGCAATGAACTATATGCCAAGATAGTAGTGCAAATAGCCAAGGTCTATAACATCAAATAAACACTGCAATTTAGCCTTTAAGGTTGCAATGTGCATTTCATGGGGTCCAATCAATAGCATATTATCCACATAAAGAATCAAAATTAAGAAATCATCTCCATTCCTATGGACATATAGTATGCTCTCAATGTGTGAGTTATTGAAACCAAGAGCAATCAAGTGACTACTTATCTTCTCATACCATGCCCTAGATGCCTGATTCAAGCTATACAAAGCCTTGTATAACTAGCACGCCTTACCCTCAAATTGTTTTTGAACAAAGCTAGGAGGTTGAGTGAGATAAACCTCCTCATGTAGATCACTATTTGGGAAGGTTGTCCTCACATCTATTTGATGCACATGCCAAAGACACTACAAATGGTAGTCATATATGACGTGGGTGCAAATGCCTCATAATAGTCAATCCCATGTTGTTGGCATACCCTTTGGCGTAAACCCACATTTTTCCCATAGCATGCTCGCTAGGAGCCAAGTCGCATAGCTCTCACGTGACATTTTATTGTATTGAATCTAATATTAAGTGTGTTACTATCATCCAATACTCACTTTGGGAAGCATCATTAAGAGAAGTGAGCTCTCTATTACATGTAATATGAAGAAGATATTGTGTAACAAAATGACCTTGAGCATGCTTAGTGGTTGCCCAAGTTTTACCAAGAAGAGAAGTGGGTTGTTTGCTACCCCATAAAGTATCCAACAACCATCTAAGAACATGTTTAACCTCTTGAATTGTAGCCCTTTCATGATGAACAATGTCATCATAAATATTGTGATCAAAGGGTTGAATATCAGGTTGCCTATTTTCATGCAAAATGATTGATTTGCTACTATAACCCTTCAATAGATGGCTATAACTAACCATTTTGAGGTACACCTTGTTGGAAATAAGCTATCAAATGTATATATTGGACTCATGAATGCTTGATTTTTGTAGTTGAGAAAGGCTAACCAACATTTTCAGCAAATACTAGATCTCTACTTGCAAATATTTTGTTTATAGAAGGTTGGTACAAATAGTATCCTTTGCTCTTTGCACTATAACCAATGAAAATGCATTTGATAGCTTTAACCCTTGAAGCTTACGTCTCTTTGGTATTTGTACCAAAGCATATGTTAAACAACCAAAGATATGCATATGGGTCACTAGACTCACATTTATAGCCATACTAAGTCTCATACAGCATGCAATCACTCAATGTTTTGGTGGGGCTTTGATTAAACACATATGCTACACACAATGTAGCATAAAGTAAAAATTTTGGGGGTAACTTCTGTGAAAGCATGCAACATGCCATCTTCGTAAGAGTCAGATTCTTTCTTTCATTATTAACACTATTTTGTCAAGGTATATAGGGCATAGCACATTAATGTATAATGGCCTCCCTTTTACCCAAAAAGGTATTAAATTCACATCATGCATCCCCCCTCCCTCCCCCCTCCCCCCCCCCCCCCCCCCCAAAGATCAATACAGAGAGTGACCAACTTGCAACCACTACCATTTTCAACCAAGGCCAAGAAGGTTTTAAATCATGTAAACACATCCAATTTGTGCTTTTAGTGCATATAGCCAACAATGACACATCATGTAATCAATGAAGGGAACAAAATATAGATATCCATCAATGAACTTGATGCACATGGAACCACAAATATTAGCATGCATAAGTTGTAAATTTTTATCACCATGCATAGATTCACTTTTGGGAAATGAAGCAAAATGCATTTTGCCAAGTATACACCTCTTACATATATTATGGACAAGTGCATTCAATGGAGGGAGATAAAGTGCCATATTTTTAATTGTCAAGCAAATTAGTAAACTACTGTAATTGAGATGACCAAACCAAGCATGCTACAACTTGGTGCACCCATAACAGTTGCATTAATCTATAATGCATGCTTTGATACTCTCCTCTCATACAACTTAAGCTAACATAGGCCATTGTACAATGCAATAAAGACAACAAGATTATCCCCATCACTATAGTCATAGATAAGATACTACATTGATCCATACAAAGAACCATAAAACCAACACATACAATGGCTGAAACTAAAAGCAAGTTTTTCTATTGTGTAGCACATCCAAGACCTTTTGAAGCATGATAACACCCCTACTCACAACAATAATGGGAATCAAGCCAATGTCTTTGATTACATATAAAATATTGTTAGCACATATGATGGACTTCCCCTTTTGTACATCTACATATGACATTAAGAAACCACAAAACGAGGTAGTATGCTTTGAAGAATCATTGTCAAAATACCATGCATTTTTATTTTTGGCCATTGACACACATTGTAAATGTGATGAAGAACAATGCACAATAAAGGCATGGGACTAGGTGATGTCTAAGTAGGCCAAATGTGCTCTTATATTCATACTTGCTTGTTTCTTCTTTTCTCTAATAATCCTTTTCTCGTTGGGGTAAAGGCTAATGGCCTCTTCTTTTGCTTTGAGAAATGCATTGTTTAACATTGAGAAATTGGATTGGATAAGTTTTTTTATTAGAAAAAACAAATTTACAATGTATTGGCACAAAAGAAGCAACGTTTAAGCCTATCAAATGCAAATGAGAAAGGCCTAAAGGTATGGGATTAGATGGGTGAACTTGCATGCTCTACAATTATGTTGAATCTCTCTAAATCAATTTATTTCAATATAATGAATACAATGTCTATGAGAAGTAAAGTGTTATGTCACATGTCTATTGGCTAAGAAACTCATTGACCTTTTAATAAAGGAGGGGAATCCACAAAGGGTCACATTGGTCTCCATATATAGGGATGCATTCTTGGTTACTAATTGATGACCATATGTGTTAAGATTAGATTGTTGATTTGGGGGTATCATTTCATGTTAATCTCCATAGGAAATGGTTTGCTATATATGATACTAGAAGAAAAGGATGCGATTCATTTGAGAAACGACTTTACTTGTAGTATTGTTGGAGTGGGAGACATGCACTTATCACTTGAATGGTTTATCCTTTGTATTGTCCATCATGTATTAGACTTTAAGAAAAGCTTGATAAGTACTAGATAGCTAGATGACTATGGTTATTATGTGGTATTTGATGATCATGCTTGGAAGCTATGCAAAGGGTCACTTGTAGTTGCTAGAGGGCAAGAATCTAGCACTTTTTACTCTTTGCATGTATCTAGTACGAAAGATCATGTTGTATCATCATTGAGTAATCGTCTATATCACTTTGGCATCATTGTTTAGGCCACATGTCAATCACTAGAATGAAAGTTATTTCTTATTTGTAGTATCTTCTATCTTTCAACTTTTTTGATCTTGAAATATGTGAGCATTGTATGTATGGTAGATAGACTCACATAAAAGGGTATCTATACTAAAAACCCAAACTGTTGGAGTGATATATGTGGGTCAATACCTATGGTTTATTTGGAAGGAGCATCTTATTTCATGACTTTCAATGGTGAGGCCACAAAAAAAGTATTAGGGATTTCTTATTTGGAAGAAAAGCGATGTATTTAATGCATTTCGAAAAGTTCTTAGCTTATGTAGAAAATCAACCAAGTAGGAAGCTAACACACCTAAGAACTAATAATGCTAGAGACTACAAAGAGAGTTGACTGCTCATAAAGACCCTTCTTAAAATGAGGTGACTGAAAAGATGGATAGGACTATATAAGAAATAGTTCAAAGTATGCTGTCCAATGTTGCTCTCACGTATGATTTTTGGGCTAAAGTTGTTAAGACAGCTCTAAAATTGCTAAGATAGTCATTGATTTCATTAATCAATCACCTAGCAAGCCATTGAATTATTGTAAGATTCCTAAAGAACTATGGTCTAGTAAGAAACCCTCTTATAATGTTAACCCTAAGTAGGTTCAGCAAGGCACGAGCAGTCAAGGGCCTATATAAAAATTAAAAATAAAAAGGAATTTGATCAAGAAAGCAAGAGCAATGATGAAAAATTTAATAAAATTCATAGTTTAGGAAGCGAAAGACATAGGAGCTTCCAAAAAAGACCAAAGTAGACTAAAAGATAGCAAATATCCTAAAAACATGTTGAATTGTGAATTTGAGTAGTTAGAAATTTGCAAACGTTTAATTTATTTTTGATCTCTAGGCTCACTCTCATGCAAATTATAATTTCATTAATGCACATTTAAAAGTGCACAAGAGGAGTGAGTCATGAAATTTAATGAGAAGGTTTGACATGTCACTAGGGGCCTTAAGGATGTGTATGCATGAAATTTGAGGTCACGAGCAATGCCAAAAATTAGTCCTTGCCCATTTATAAAAAGAAGGCCCATATTTAAGATGGTTGGCAACATATCCACTAGTCATCCTTCTAGGACAGTGGGGAGATAGTTTGGGGACCCCAACATGACATAGTTTGACCTTCTTGAGTTTCCATTCAACATGCATTGCTTTGATCTTGGAAATTGTAGATTTTGAGCATAAAATTGTAGGTTTTGGACCAACCTTGAAAGTTTCATACTCAATGTTGTGAATGGACAATATAGAGTGATTAAAAGTGGCCATCTAGACTACTCTAGTACTTTGGCTTACTTTTTCAACACATGGGTGGATTGAGTCACTTATGGCTTTCTAGTTTAATCCTTTATGCTCCACATTAACATATCTTACTAGTTTTGTAAAATAATGATGGGCCAGAGAGCACAATATTTTTACAAAATCTAGCTATGGTTATCTTTTATTATCAGTGTCCATAATGTATGATTTCTACAAGGGATATTTACAAATGGCAGATGTTTACAAGTAGAGATACATAAGCATTGACAGGTTAGACTGGATGCTATGTACAATTTTCAAAATAGGATATCATTATATCTTTATTTTTTAGGGATAGATAAAAGTTACATTCATGTAGAAGAAAGTAGGCCGATTGCTGTCTATGTCTAGAAACCTATACTATGGAAATGGTTGATCTAGAAAGCCATGGATATGGTAATCTCGATACTTGTGACGTCTTTGGATTATAATCATGTTGGCTGGGATTACCTTCAGTACCTTGTCATAGACATAACAGTCTAGATGTATCTGCCGACCATTGGTAATCATAAGTTGATTCTTTGTGGACAAACAAAAGATAAAGGCCTCAACTACTTTTAAATTTTCCATCCATTCAAGGCGTTTCAGATTAGTCTCTATATTGAAGAATCGATCGGCCTCGATATAACAGTAATACTCATCCTAGAACCATCTTCTTTCACGATTCATAGGGGATGGATCATATAGGCATTCGAGTATCCGCATCATTTCACTTCTCCACTCGCCATCCATGGAGTTTAATGCAGATGTGTACATTGCTTGAAAAACAAGGAACTAATTCGAGGCTTCATTATTTTGTCAAACTTTATCCCTTAACAATTAGCATGATGATTATTACTTAGAAAAATTGGTCTTAAAAACCATAGATATTTTTAATTTCAATTATGCTCTAATACCACGTGTCATGTGTCTACCTAACAATTCCTTGGGTTGCACGTTTTAGTGGCTCATCTAGGAACTATCCTAGACGGCTCCGCTTAGCATTCGCGAGAATGCACAAGGTCTATCATCTAGGTTTCCCAGAGTCCACCCCATAACAAAAGGTATCGGCCATCCCCACGAGGATAAATTTGCAAGCTCAAGGTTCTAATTTGACAACTGACATCTTGATACATTAGTCACCTCCATCGGAGGTGTCCCACAATGGCTTCTTGTGGAGTCGAGCGATCATTGTTACCGTTGGTTCATAGAGTGCAACACTTTTTTCTAGTAACTAGGTAGGATTCACGGAACCCTAAAGGAGTTTTAGCACATCCACTGCACCTTTTCCCTAATATAATTTTTTAGCAAGGTTTTAAGACTTGATCCTAGGTAAGTCAACACTTGGCTCTACCTAATTTTTTCCTAATTAACATTTCGTTCAATCTCTTGAGACAAGCTCCCAGCTTACTAAGGACCACCCATCCCTAGGACGAATCCGCGTCAGGGATCTCGCCCACTCACTTCCCAAAAATGATTTTCTTTAGTTTTCTAATTACCTATCACATTAAGTTATGACATATAAAAGCATCTTTGTTAATTAACCCATTATCATAGGTTCCTTCGCATAATTTTACGACACAAAACATAAAGATAGAGAAGACACTCTTTTGGCAAACGTATTTATTTATTATTTCGCAAAGTTATTTACAATTATTTCTTCCTTCTGCCTACACAGAAGATAAACCTTTGTTCATAGGAAATTCCCTTCTATTTGCGTAGAAAAAAAGAAACCCTCTCTAAGATTTCCGTCCCTTTACTAGTACCGGGGACTCCAAGAACCTGTAATATATCAAATACTGAAAAGGTTAATGGGAAACTTTTTTTTTCTCTTCTTCTCCCATCAGCGACATTCATGCTAGAAGGGGAGAGGGAAATAGAAGGGCCAGCAAGCTCCTCTCGCTGGAGCTTGCTCAGCCTTAGGGCCATGCCGCCTGACACGTTAGGTGAGGGAGGATCCCTCCCCTCCCCTATTTAACCAGAAGGGGGGTTGCTATCGAGGGAAGAAAAGGAAGGAAGCTGAGCACCGTCGTGTTGACCGAAAGGAGGAAGTAAGTCCCCCTATTTAATTTGTGAGAGAGGGAGTGAAGGCTGCTGCCGTTGAGTACAAAAAGAGGAAGGGAGGGCCGCCACAATCCGTGCTGCGCGTGCTGGCGAGAAGCTGCCAAGTGGCTGCTGGGCCTGCACATCGTTGCCTTTGCTGTGGCCGCGCTAGCCGTCAGAACGCCAATACGGCGTTGAATTTCCCCCCTCCTGCCACATACCAAAAAAAGAAGCTGTAGAAGCTTCTAAGTGAAGCTTCTAAGGGGGCTAGATAAGCCCCCTTTCCCCTGGCTTCGAAACCCCCCCCCCCCCCCCCCCCCCCCCCCCGGTTTTAAAATCCCCTTAGCCCCCATTCCCTTGGCCTCAAAACCACCATCGCCCCCCCCCCCCCCCCCCCCCCCCCGTGCTTTTAAAAGTCACATAGCCCTTTTCCTTAAGCCCCTTTTTCATATTTTATAAATCCTCAAGCCCCCTTTTCCTTGGAACCACACCCCCGTGTATTAACCCTTAAACCCTTTCCTTGGACATCCTGAAACCACACCCCCCGTGTTAATCCCTTAAACCCCTATCCCTTTTCTTTGGAACCACCCCTCTTTCCTCCGTGTTTAAACCTTCCCTATCCCCTCCCCTTGTGGCGTATTGAAACCCCCTTTTAAGTTTGACTTAAGGGTCCTTCGACCTTATTTATAACCTTTACGGTTACTATATCCCCTTAGAAGTTCTCTCCTGCACCTTGTGTTTTTTCCATCCCTTTTCGTTCCTCGTTTGAGCGAATCATTAAAAGACCATTAAGCCTTCCCCATGGCTTCAATGGGTCTTAATCGTAGAAGACTCTGAAACACCCTTTTGAATTTCCCTGACTTCCAAGGAGGAAGCATTCCAAAAACTACTATCGACAAGCGGTGCAAGGAAGCGACGGTGGAATTCCTAGGAGGAGTTGTAGAGCTGCTTCCACGTTCGAAAAACTACAATTGCGATGCCTCCTAAGAAAGTCCAAGGCGTAGCCGCGGGAGGGTCATCTCCCGGTATCCATGTGGATATCTCACCCCAAAACCAGGTTTTTCTTCTTGGCTTTAATTCGGTTTTAAGTCGATCATGCAAAGAGAAATTGTTAGGGATAGGATATATTTGTCCGAGTTATTTGTAATGAAGGAGCTTAGCTTATTTGAATGAATGATAATGTATAGAACTTAGTTTCCTTCCAATTGCATCAAGCATTATAAATTACGAGCAAGATTATCCATTTACTATAGTAGTATATTTTAGTTAAATCCTAAAGGTATAGAAATTATATCTTGCACTATTAGTCTTATTCCTTTCGCAACGAATCATTGTAAATGATTAAATTCATGAAAGGTTTCTTTCGTTGCTCAAATTACTAGGAAGTTATCATTGCTAATTGCACATCTTAGCAAGGGAAATGTTTGTTATTTGGCATGAGTTCATCTGCAAGGAAAAAGGAAGTTTAAATTGAATTGTATTGATTGAAAAGCAAATTGTCACAAGGATAGCAAAACTGTGACAAGACGATTAATATTACCTTCCAAAAGATATCCAAACCAATCTAAACATAGAAATATTCATACCCTAAGCACTTGACTACTTTCCTTATTGTAGGGTCAAAAAAATTCGTAAAGATAAAGAACTAGGGCTATCCCTGAGATCCTTAAAAAGAAACCCTAGGCCCGACATGCGTCAACTTAAAGGATCTAAAACGGATTATTCCATCCTAGGACTTGCGCAGCAAGTACGAAATCATTTAGTCTTGTGATTGATTCACAAGGAGAAAGGGTAAAAACCCTCAATAAGGATGGCAAATCCCTACGCAAGTTATCTTACAAAAGGACGTATTTTTGGATATCCTTCTAAATAAGGAAAGTTGTAAACCAGAAACTAGCATATCTAAGGAACTTTAGGGTTGACCAAGTTGGGTTAATAAGGTACACCCTACACCGAAATGTAAAGGATCTTGCCAATTTACAAGACACCTTGGGAACGAGTGCTGATACACTCAAAAGGAAAGAACACTTCCTTAGCAGTTTACCAAACAACACGGTTGATTAATGGAAATGTTTTTGCTTGCTAGAGATTTTAGGGCTTTGTTTGAATTATGAATTACAAATTAAATGAGTACCTATACTTCAGGTTAAAGGCCTGAAGGAAGAGGCAGTTTCAGTTACCCCCAACTACGTGCCTAACCCTAACCAAGGGGGTTGTTCACCGCGCCGGGAACGTGGACCGAACCCGCCGCAAGAGGTCTCTCTGTTGAGCTCTACTTGGAGTAGGAGGACGCTTGGGTGCCAGGGGGGGCTCTGGCCATAAATCTCTCTCCTTCCGGGTCCTGCACAAGAGGCTAATGTGACTTGGGATTGGATCTCGAGGCCCGCATACTAGTTTACAGGCGGAAGCTTGGAATAGTGATCCCTGGGGATTACTGGATAGCCCTGGGGCAGATTATGGACAAGCCTACGGGTGGAACTCCTTGTATTTCAAAGATAAAATGATGAAATGTTAAAAAAAGAACTTGCTTGATATTGTTTTTCTATGTCACGTGATAAGATTACGTAAAGGAACCAGTGCTTAACAGGATTAATTAAAGAAGCTGATTGTTATATGTCAAATTAATGTGTTAGATAATTACATAACTAAAACAAACCGAGGAAAGTGCGGAGGATGGGCCATGGGTCCGTCCTACGGTTGGGTGGTCTCGGTTAGCCGGGAACTTTTCTCAAAAATCTCGAAGAACAGCGGGATGATCATCAAAACGAATAACGAGAGCGATGACCTAGAGTTACGTCTTACCCGATTTACGTTGTTTTAGGGGAACAGAATGGGACTATGCCTTATGGTAGAGAGGTTGAGCCTTGCATCCCTCTCGTTTCCCATTCTCCTTGAACCAAGTGCAGCGTGAATCCGCTTCGGACCTGGCGTTTCTGTGTAAAGTAGTTCGCTCGGGTTTGACGCTAGTTGTTGTTAGCTAATGACCAATCATGAAAACCCTAATTCCGGTCGATCCTAAGTGGGAACGGCCAGGATACTTCCGCTACGTGGCAGACGCGGGAAGACCTAGATCGCAAAACCCGTAACATTCCATGGGAGTGCCGGGCGGAGTTTTCTAGACATCCTTTCCGATGGACTGCTAAGACGTGTCCTGGATGATACTAGTGGACACGTTTTAGTTGGTATCAGAGCCGACCAACAACGGAATTGTTTTTATGAGATCTCAATAAAATGAAGTAAAGAAATTGTTGCTGTCCAAACATTTTCTCACCTTCAATGCTGTCTTGCAGAATTATGAAGCGTGGAACAAGTTTTTGGTATTTCGGGTCATGTTTATGACTGCAATGCATTCTCCCCTTTATAGACAAAGAATTGGGATGATGAACATCCTGGAGCAGATTTATAATCCATCACCTTTATACATAGAACGAAGATGGATGGGGACTTCAGGAATCTACCATATAGCCGCCCACCAGTTTGCTTATCTACAGACCAACCTAAAGAGGATCAAGTGGTTGGAAGACTTGAAAGTCATAAAGCTGTTCATTTTTGTGGAAGCTCACGTAAATTCGACTTTAGATATTCAAGGTCGGAGGGTTGAAATGAACTCATATGTATATGAGGAAGTAACCCGTGTAATCCCAGCCGACAAGATTAAAGTGTTGGGCCGCCATGAGAAGTATGGATTCCAACGGAAAGGGTATCCTGAACTTCCAATGAATTATTGATTCCTAAAGATCCATGACCCAAAACCCTACTATTACACAGTTCCTGTAGACAAATGCAATATAACGTTGTTCTCCCCAAACTGAATGTAATGATTGGCTTATCATCACACAAAACGTTGTATTAAAAAAGGCTATGCCCATGTAAATACAAATAAAGACTTCTTTTTATCAATATCTGGCTGTGCATAAGAGTTGTTAAAAAGTTAAGTAGCTACATTGTTTACGAGATAGCTGAACTAAAAATGAAAGATAAGCTAACGTCGATTATCATATAATAACGTTAAGAAAACTTTTATCCAGGCACAACCCCAGGTACAGGTTCCAAATTCGCCTCCTACATCAAGTACTGCTGTGACCCAGGAGAAGAAGTTCCTCCTTAAGCACATAAAGCCACCCGAGTTTGACGGGAGAGGCAGATACGTCCAGGCCGATGCTGTAATTTGGATTGAATCCATGGAGGATTACTTTGAAGCAGCTGGCACTGTACCTACCAATCAGGCCATGCTCGCCAAGTTAAAGCTCACCGGCGAAGCCAGACTTTGGTGGAAGCAATGGTGCAAGGATCAAGGGATTTCAGAGGGGTCCGTTACCTGGGAGAAGTTGAAGAAAGCCGTGCAGGGAAGATACTTACCACATGCATATCGTACGCAAAAAATGAATGAGTTCTACGAGCTAAAACAGCTAGGACTCACTCTTGACGCATACTACTCTAAATTCGTCTCACTTTTAAAGTATGCACCACAGATGGACATGACGCAGCAGGTGTCCAAATTTTGTGCGGGCTTAAATCCACCCGTAAATACCCGTCTCGAATCTATGCATCCATCAGATCTTCAGGATGCACTCATTCGAGCGGCGCCTATAATTCAGGAGGTGCAAGCTAGACCAAGGTGTAACAAAACTTGGTCCTATAGTGACCCGAACATAGGAGCATTCAGACCTCAAATGAAGAGAGTTCAAGGTCATAATTAGGGACAAAGGAAGAAAGCAAGGACAAATAATGTCAACAACTTTGTTCCTACTCAAAGTAATGGCCGAAACCTCCGTTGTTTCCACTGCAACGAAACCGGTCACTTCAAGAGGCAATGTCCCAAGCTCAGCGGAGGACATCGTCAAACGCCTTTCCAAGGTGCAGGCCGCGGTCAAGGAGCCGTTACCTATGGAAGAGGAAGAACCGCTTGCATTGCCAATAGGCAAAGATGCGAAGAAGAAGAAGAAGAGGAAGATCCGACTATGGAAGTTGAATTCGAAAAAGCGACAGTCCATGCCGCTTTACACAAGAAAGGGCCGAATCGCCAGTTCTCGGTGATTCAGACACCGTCGGACTATCAAGGTAAAGGTTTCAAAACCTTGATTGATTGTGGCAGTACACATTCCTTTATCTCACCAGCATGTGCAAAAAAGTTTAGGAATAACCACAATAGAAGCACCTACCCTGCTTGTGGAGTTGGCAAACAGTCGTGAGGTAACTTGTACCAGGCAAACTGCTAAGGTGGAATTCTTTTGGGAGGAAAGAAGACTTGAGTCAAATTCAGAGTCATGAATTTAGGTATCCATGAGTGTCTACTCGGTATGGATTGGCTTAAGCCCAACGACACCCACATCCACTGTGGAAAGGGTCAAGTTTCCTTTCGAAACTCTGAAAGGGAATTTATCACAACTCAAGGTGAGGCAGGAGTGCCAAGAATCCAATTAGCCAAAGTATCTTGGATCATAAAAGGAGTCAGAAAAGGATTACCCGTTTACCTGATCAAACTCAACAAGTTAGATCAAAAGCAAGAGTCTCATGAAGGACCTTCTTGGCTAAAGGAATATGCTGACTTATTCCCTGAGGAATTGATTGAACTTCCATCTCAAAGAGAAGTAGATCATGAGATTAGGCTAGTGCTTGGAGCTGCACCAATTGCAAAGAGACCTTATAGAATGTCCATACTGGAAGCAATTGAGTTGAAGGAACAACTCAAGCAACTGTTAGATTAGGGTTACATCCGGCCTAGCAACTCACCGTGGGGAGCTCCAGTACTATTCCAGAAAAAGAAGGATGGGACACTTCGACTATGTATTGATTACTGAGGGTTGAATCAATCAACAGTCAAGAACAAGTATCCTATTCCTAGAATAGATGAGCTTCTTGATCGTCTTCAAGGTGCAAAGATCTTCTCCAAGATTGATCTCAGGTCAGGTTACTATCAGATAAGGATCAAGGAAGAAGATATTCCAAAGACGGCCTTCAATACAAGATATGGGCACTTTTGAGTTCCTGGTTATGTCATTTGGGCTTACAAATGCACCTGCCACCTTCAATAGATTAATGCAAGATATCTTTAGACCATATCTTGATGATTTCGTGCTTGTCTTCTTCGATGACACTTTAGTCTATTCTAAACAGGAAGAAGATCATGAACCTCAACTTCGGATTGTCCTTGAGACAATGAGGTCTCATAAGCTGTATGCAAAAATGAAGAAGTGTGCATTCTTCAAGCGTCAGATTGAATATCTGGGATTCATAGTATCATCAGAAGGAATATCAGTAGACCCAGCCAAGGTCAGAGATGTCCTTGAATGGCCAATACCAGTATCCGTCAAAGAGATACGTAGCTTTCTTGGATTGACAGGATGGTATAGGGTCTTCATCAAAAACTATGCTTTGATTGCAGCACCTCTTACAGACTTACTAAAGAAGCAGACTTCCATTACATGGTCAACTTTCGAACAAAATAGCTTCGACAAATTGAAGCAAAGTTTGGTATCAGCACCTATTCTAAAACTTCCTAACCTCAATAAGAAGTTCGAGGTAGTAACTGATGCTAGCATTCTTGCCTTGGGGTGTGTAGTTATGCAAGAAGGTCATCCAGTAGCATACTCTTCAAGGAAATTGAAGAGTCATAAAAAGAATTATGCCATGCATGATCTGGAATTACTAGCTGTCATCCATGCTCTAAAGCTTTGGAGACACTACCTATTGGGTAACAAGTTTACTCTAGTAACCGATCATAAGAGTCTCAAATGGATTTTTACCCAGAACGAGCTCAACATGAGACAACGTCGGTGGATTGAAGTATTGGAGGAATATGATTTTGAAATCAAGTACCGACCAAGGAAGGAGAATGTAGTTGCCGATGCACTCAGTCACAAGGCATTCCTAAATTCCCTAATCTTGCAGAATCCATCAACGGCCAGATCTCTGGCTACAAAAGTATCTATGCCAAACAACCCTATACTTAAACTAGCTACAGAGGAAGCATGCCATGATTTAGCCTACCAAACAATGATAAAGGAAATATCTACCAAGGAGCAGAATCAGAAGTTGCAAGCTAAGTATCAGGAATTTTCCATTGATCATGGACTTGTCTACTACAGAACAAGGCTGTGTATACCAGCAAGCCAGTCACTTAAGCAGAAGATATTATGGGAAGCTCATGATTCTCCTTTCGTAAGACATCCTGGCTATGCTAAGACTCTTAATGCAGTTAGGAAGAGCTACCATTGGGAGAGGCTTAAAGGTGACATTCTCAAATATGCCACTGAGTGTTTCTCTTGCCAACGTATCAAAGCCGAACATGTCATGATGCCAGGGAAACTGCAACCGCTTGACATTCCCCAAATGAAATGGGAATTTATCAGTATGGATTTTGTTGTGGGCCTACCCCAAGTCCAAGGAGGATACAATTCCATTATGGTTGTGGTTGACATGCTTACCAAGGTTGCACACCTGATTCCAGTAAAGACAAACTATAAAGCCTCCGACATTGCAAGATTGTTTATCAAGGAGATATTCAAGCTACATGGGTTACCTAGAAGAATCATTAGTGATCGAGATTCTCTCTTCACATCACACTTCTGGAGAGCTATCTTTGAAGCTATTGGGACTCAACTCTGTTTTCAGCACCGCTTACCATCCCCAAACGGATGGCCAAACAGAGCGAGTAAATCAAATCATCGAAGATATGCTTAGGGCATACTGCTGTCGAGAGCCGAAGAGGTGGATTCAATACTTGCCATTAGTTGAATTTGCCTACAATGCTTCTTACCAGCAGAGCATTCTGATGACTCCTTTCCAGGCATTGTATGGTCATGATTGTCGAAGTCCCCTAAACTTTTCTGATCCAACCCTAAGAGTTAAAGCGTCAAAACAGATGTTGGAAGACATGGATGATCAAATAAAGTCAATAAGACAAGACATACAAGCGGCCAAGGATAGACAAAAAGCATACGCGGATTTGAAGCATCAAGATAGAGTCTTCGAAGAAGGAGACATGGTCTTCATTCACGTATGCCCTAAAAAGAGTTCCCTATCCTTAGGAGATTGCAAGAAGCTAAGTCCAAGGTATTGTGGACTGTACAAAATCCTCAAGTGCCTAGGACCTAATGCTTATAAACTGCAACTCCCGGAAAACCTAAAGGTTCACAATGTATTCCATATCAGCCTATTGAAAAAGTATGTACCAAATCCTAACCATGTACTTGATGATCAACAAGTTGTAATGCCTAGTCAAGGAGTCCTTGAACTAAGGCCTGACAGGATCTTAGATGTTAGAGAGAGACAATTAAGATCCAGAACCCTAAGAGAATGCCTCGTCCAGTGGAAAGATTATCCCGAAGAGGATGCCACTTGGGTAGATGAAGGCACTCTCAACCATCAATATCCCCAGTTTATCTCGAGATGAGGACATCTCGATTCCTCTAAGGGGGAAAGAATGTAATATATCAAATACTGAAAAGGTTAATGGGAAATTTTTTTTTTCTCTTCATCTCCCATCGGCGACATTCGTGCTAGAAGGGGAGAGGGAAATAGAAGGGCCAGCAAGCTCCTCGCTAGAGCTTGCTCAGCCTTAGGGCCATGCCGCCTGACACGTTAGGTGAGGGAGGATCCCTCCCCTCCCCTATTTAACCAGAAGGGGGGTTGCTGTCGAGGGAAGAAAAGGAAGGAAGCTGAGCACCGTCGTGTTGACCGAAAGGAGGAAGTAAGTCCCCCTATTTAATTTGTGAGAGAGGGAGTGAAGGTTGCTGCCATTGAGTACAAAAGGAGGAAGGGAGGGCCGCCACAATCCGTGCTACGCGTGCTGGCGAGAAGCTGCCAAGTGGCCGCCGGGCCTGGACATCGTCGCCTTTGCTGTGGCTGCGCTAGCCGTCAGAACGCCAATACGGCGTTGAATTGCCACCCCTCCTGCCACGTACCAAAAAAAGAAGTTGTAGAAGCTTCTAAGGGGGCTAGATAAGCCCCCTTTCCCCTGGCTTCGAACCCCCCCCCCCCCCCCACGGTGTTTAAAGGATCATAAGCCCCTTTTTCCACAATAAAGAGTGGGCTTAGAGGTCCTATTATTACTCCTCCCCCCCCCCCCCCCCCCCCCCCCCCTCGTGCTTTTAAAAGTCACATAGCCCCTTTCCTTAAGCCCCTTTTTCATATTTTATAAATCCTCAAGCCCCCTTTTCCTTGGAACCACACCCCCCGTGTATTAACCCTTAAACCCTTTCCTTGGACATCCTGAAACCACACCCCCCGTGTTAATCCCTTAAACCCCTATCCCTTTTCTTTGGAACCACCCTCTTTCCTCCGTGTTTAAACCTTCCCTAGCCCCTCCCCTTGTGGTGTATTGAAACCCCCTTTTAAGTTTGACTTAAGGGTCCTTCGACCTTATTTATAACCTTTACGGTTACTATATCCCCTTAGAAGTTCTCTCCTGCACCTTGTGTTTTTTCCATCCCTTTTCGTTCCTCGTTTGAGCGAATCATTAAAAGACCATTAAGCCTTCCCCATGGCTTCAATGGGTCTTAATCGTAGAAGACTCTGAAACACCCTTTCGAATTTCCCTGACTTCTAAGGAGGGAGCCTTCCAAAAACTACTATCGACAAGCGGTGCAAGGAAGCGACGGTGGAATTCCTAGGAGGAGTTGTAGAGCTGCTTCCACGTTCGAAAAACTACAATTGCGATGCCTCCTAAGAAAGTCCAAGGCGTAGCCGCGGGAGGGTCATCTCCCGGTATCCATGTGGATATCTCACCCCAAAACCAGGTTTTTCTTCTTGGCTTTAATTCGGTTTTAAGTCGATCATGCAAAGAGAAATTGTTAGGGATAGGATATATTTGTCCGAGTTATTTGTAATGAAGGAGCTTAGCTTATTTGAATGAATGATAATGTATAGAACTTAGTTTCCTTCCAATTGCATCAAGCATTATAAATTACGAGCAAGATTATCCATTTACTATAGTAGTATATTTTAGTTAAATCCTAAAGGTATAGAAATTATATCTTGCACTATTAGTCTTATTCCTTTCGCAACGAATCATTGTAAATGATTAAATTCATGAAAGGTTTCTTTCGTTGCTCAAATTACTAGGAAGTTATCATTGCTAATTGCACATCTTAGCAAGGGAAATGTTTGTTATTTGGCATGAGTTCATCTGCAAGGAAAAAGGAAGTTTAAATTGAACTGTATTGACTGAAAAGCAAATTGTCACAAGGATAGCAAAACTGTGACAAGACGATTAATATTACCTTCCAAAAGATATCCAAACCAATCTAAACATAGAAATATTCATACCCTAAGCACTTGACTACTTTCCTTATTGTAGGGTCAAAAAAATTCGTAAAGATAAAGAACTAGGGCTATCCCTGAGATCCTTAAAAAGAAACCCTAGGCCCGACATGCGTCAACTTAAAGGATCTAAAACGGATTATTCCATCCCAGGACTTGCGCAGCTAGTACGAAATCATTTAGTCTTGTGATTGATTCACAAGGAGAAAGGGTAAAAACCCTCAATAAGGATGGCAAATCCCTATGCAAGTTATCTTGCAAAAGGATGTATTTTTGGATATCCTTCTAAATAAGGAAAGTTGTAAACCAGAAACTAGCATATCTAAGGAACTTTAGGGTTGACCAAGTTGGGTTAATAAGGTACGCTCTACACCAAAATGTAAAGGATCTTGCCAATTTACAAGACACCTTGGGAATGAGTGCTGATACACTCAAAAGGAAAGAACACTTCCTTAGCAGTTTGCCAAACAATACGGTTGATTAATGGAAATGTTTTTGCTTGCTAGAGATTTTAGGGCTCTGTTTGAATTATGAATTACAAATTAAATGAGTACCTATACTTCAGGTTAAAGGCCTAAAGGAAGAGGCAGTTTCAGTTACCCCTGACTACCTGCCTAACCCTAACCAAGGGGGTTGTTCACCGCGCCGGGAACGTGGACCGACCCCGCCGCGAGAGGTCTCTCCGTTGAGCTCTACTTGGAGTAGGAGGACGCTTGGGTGCCAGGGGGGGCTCTGGCCGTAAATCCCTCACCTTCCGGGTCTTGCACAAGAGGCTAACGTGACTCGGGATTGGATCTCGAGGCCCGCATACTAGTTTACGGGCGGAAGCTTGGAATAGTGATCCCTGGGGATTACTGGATAGCCCTCGGGCAGATTATGGACAAGCCTACGGGCGGAACTCCTTGTATTTCAAAGATAAAATGATGAAATGTTAAAAAAAGAACTTGCTTGATATTGTTTTTCTATGTCACGTGATAAGATTACGTGAAGGAACCAGTGCTTAACAGGATTATTTAAAGAAGCTGATTGTTATATGTCAAATTAATGTGTTAGATAATTACATAACTAAAACAAACCGAGGAAAGTGCGGAGGATGGGCCATGGGTCCGTCCTACGGTTGGGTGGTCCCGGTTAGCCGGGAACTTTTCTCAAAAATCTCGAAGAACATCGGGATGATCATCAAAACGAATAACGAGAGCGATGACCTAGAGTTACGTCTTACCCGATTTACGTTGTTTTAGGGGAATGGAATGGGACTATGCCTTATGGCAGAGAGGTTGAGCCTTGCATCCCTCTCGTTTCCCATTCTCCTTGAACCAAGTGCAGTGAGAATCCGCTTCGGACCTGGCGTTTCTGCGTAAAGTAGTTCGCTCGGGTTTGACGCTAGTTGCTGTTAGCTAATGACCAATCATGAAAACCCTAATTCCGGTCGATCCTAAGTGGGAACGGCCAGGATACTTCCGTTACATGGCATACGCGGGAAGACCTAGATCGCAAAACCCGTAACATTCCATGGGAGTGCCGGGCGGAGTTTTCTAGACATCCTTTCCGATGGACTGCTAAGACGTGTCCTGGATGATACTAGTGGACACGTTACAGAACCTTTTCTAATTCGTATGAGGGTCAGGCAGTTCCTAGGATTAATTGAGAGATTAACGGCCAGAGCCCCCGTGGCACTCCCATTTGCTCCTATGTGTAATGGATTCCTCAGTGAGCGACCTCTCGCTGTCGGGGCTACTCCAAAGCTCCTTGCGGTGGTACTACACAAATCTCCTTGGAGCAGGGTTTCGCATCTAGTTGTGGGGAAGACATAGAGCGGTCTTTTCTCTTATTATCCTAATTATAAATTTACAATCAGATGTAGCTGCTGCAAGTTACCCACGATAATACAACTATTGCTAGTTTGACTGAAATTCAGGAGAAGAAGTGTCTCCTTAAGTAGGTTAAGCCATCGTGGAATTCGATGGCAAGGGCAAAGACATTGAAGCTAAGGCAGAGATTTGAGTTGAGACCATGGACTACTTTATTGCTACGAAAACTACCTATGCTAACCAGGCTATGATCACCAAGTTGAAATTGACCAATGAGGCACGTCGCCTATGGTGGAAATAGTGGCGTAAAGACCAAGGACTTGTTGAGACAACCATTTCTTGGGAAAAACTGAAAGAAGCTGTCCTTGGTTGATATTTTCCACCATCTTATCACATGCTAAAAATGAATGAGTTCTTTAACTTAAGACAACTAGGAATGAGCCTGGAGACATATTACTCAAAGTTTATCTCACTTCTTAAATATGTGCCTTCCATGACTATTAGTCAATAGGTGTCTAAGTTTTGCCACGGATTTGAATGCTACTCTAAACACATGCCTTCAATCTATGCACACAACTAATTTGCAAGATGCTTTGATTCATGTAGCACCTCTTGTTTAGGAGATTCAATCGTCAAAGCCAAGGAATAATAGGCTCTTGAATCAAAACAAAGGGACTTCATGGGGCTATGTTAAGTGAGATCCCAAGGTCAGCAACCGCCTAGTCAAAGGAAGAGGGCCAAAACAAATGTAGTTAGAAGCTTCATACCTTCAGGAAGTAATTTAGGAGTACCTATGTGTTTTCACTGTAATGAGCCATGCCAGTTTAAAAGATAGTGCCCAAAGCTTGGCCAAATTCCTCTCCAAGGATAGTACAATGGTCAAAACCAAGCTTTAATTGCAAAAGAAGAAGCATCTTTTGTAATTCTTAAAGAGCTTGAAGAAGAGGGAAACCCAACTTTGAAAGCTGGTATGGAGAGGGTATCAAATCATGCTATCCTCGATAAGAAAGACCCAAATCGTCAATTTTTCGGTGATTCAAACACCAACAAAATATCAGGGTAAGTCCTTTAAAATTCTAGTTGGCTGTGGAAGCACAAACTCATTCATGTCACCAAAGTGTGCCAAGAAATTAGGTATAGACACAATACGTACATATAGGTTGCTTGTGGAACTTGCCAATGGAAAAGAAATCCTATCTACTTAGCAAACTTGCAAAGTGACATTCAGTGTGGGAAGCAATTTCTCTAAAATGGGATTTAGGATCATGATGTTAGGGGCCTACGAATGTCTATCGAGTATGGACTAGCTAATCCCCAATGATGCACATATTCAGTGCAAAAAAGGCCAAGTGAATTTTCAAAACCTAAAGGGGGAAAAAGTGATGACCCAAGGTGAGGCAAGAAAACCCAAGGTTCAACTAGCCAAATCATCTTGCATAGTAAAAGGGTTAAGAAAAGGATAATATGTGTATCTCATAAAATTAAATAAGGTTGAACAAAATAACCAAGATGAGGGAGAGCCATATTGGCTAAAGGAATATGATGACATCTTCCGAGAAGAGTTAATTGAATTACTACCTCAAAGAGAAGTAGATCACGATATCAAACTTGAAACAGGAGTCACTCGAATTGCTAAAAGTCTGTATAAAATATCTATCCCTGAAGCAATTGAGCTGAAAGAGTAGCTCAAACAGTTATTGGATTAAGGATACATTAGACCCAATAATTCGCCATCGGGAGCCCCAGTACTGTTTCAAAACAAAAAGGATGGAAATCTTTGCCTTTGCATTGATTACCGTGAGGACTAAACCAAGTAACAATCATGAATAAGTATCTGATCCCAAGAATAGAGAAGCTACTTGATAGGTTGCAAGGGGCAAAAATATTTTCCAAGATTGATCTCCAATCTCGTTATTACCAAATAAGGATCAAGGAAGAAGATATCCCCAAAACCGCCTTCAATACCAAATATGGTCATTTTGAATTTCTTGTAATGTATTTAGGCCTAATTAATTCCCTTGCTATATTTAATAGATTAATGCAGGACATTTTTTGACCTTATCTTGATGAGTTTGTCCCAATCTTCTTTGATGACATTCTAACATACTCCAAGAGAGATGAAGACCATGAGCTGCAATTGTGCATTGTGCTCGACACAATGAGGATGCACAAGCTCTATGCGAAAAAAAAGCAGTGTGCCTTTTTCAAAAGACAAATGGAATATCTTGAATTCATAGTATGTGTTGAAGGAATCTCTGTAGACCCAACCAAAGTTAGAGATTTTCAAGAGTGGTAACCACCAATGACAGTTTAAAAAGTGAGAAGTTTTTTAGGGTTGACTAGATGTTATAAAATTTTCATTTAAAAAATATGCCCTAATAGCTACATCTCTCACTAATTTACTAAAAAAGTAAACTGCTATTGTGTGGATGCCCATTGAGAAAGCTAGTTTTGAGCAGCTCAAGAAAAGTTTGGTAACAGCACCCATTTTAAAGTTACCTGACCAAAGAGTCTTAGGTCGTAACAGACACAAGTTTTCTTGCACTAGGTTATGTGCTTATGCAGCAAGGTTATCCGATAGCCTATTCCTCAAGGAACCTCAAAATCCATGAGAGAAATTATGCCACCCATGATCTCAAGCTGTTATCTGTGATCCATGCTCTCAAATTGTGGCGACACTATCTGCTTGGAAGCAAGTTTACTTTGGTTCACTGACCACAAATGGATCTTCTCAAGTCCAATTATAAAGCTTCAGATATTGCACAACAATTTATGAAAGAAATCTTTAGGCTTCATGGATTGCCTAAACGGATCGTTAGTGATCATTGCGACTCTTTGTTTATGTCACATTTCTGGAGAACCCTATTTGAAGTAATTTGAATCTAGCTTTACTTTAGCATAACTTACCATCCCCAAACTGATGGTCAAATAGAGCAGGTCAATCAAGTCATTGAAGATATACTAAGAGCTTATTGTTTTGGAGAACCGACAAGGTGAATACAATATTTACCCTTAGTAGAATTTTCCTACAATGCCTCATATCACCAAAGTATTCAAATGACACCATTTCAAGCATTGTATGGGTAAGATTGTTTGACGTCAATGAATTTCTTTGATCCAACCCTAAAGGTTGAGGCTTCTTAGAAAATGCTAGAAGACATGGATGATCAAGTCAAACTATCAGACAAGACATCCAAGCTTTGAAAGACCATTAGAAAGCTTATGCTGATCTCGGATGGTAAGAGCATATCCTCTAAGAGGAAGACATGGTTCTCATTCGTGTACGCCCAAAGAAGAGATATCTGTCATTAGGAAAGTTCAAAAAGTTGAGTCCAAGGTATTGTGGACCATACAAGATTCTCAAATGCCTAGGAGCTAATGCCTACAATCTACAACTTCCCCATCATGTGAAAGTCCACAATGTATTTCACATTAGTCTTCTGAAAGCTTATGTGGCAAATCAAACTCATATTCTTGATGACCAGCAAATTGTAATGCCTAGTCAAGGAGCCCTTGAACTCCAGCCTAAACTCTAGCCTAATAAGATTCTAGATGTAAAAGAGAAACCTTTGTGAAACAGAACCGTTAGAGAGTATCTTATCTAGTGGAAAAACTGTCGTGAGGAGGATGCCACATGGATAGAATAGATAGCTCTAGAAAAACACTTTCCCTAGTTCTTTTTGAGATGATGACATCTCGATTCCTCTAAGGAGGAGAGGATGTAATATTCTTGCCCACAGTGCTTCATATCAAGAAAAGAATTGGGGCTTGAGGCATTTTAAAAATTACTCGTTGAGCTATCACGTAAGTGATCGCACATAATTTTCTTAATATCGAGTCTCACATTAAATCGATTACGTAATCCAACATGAGAAGACGCCTCAATGTTCCCAGCTAACAAAAGCCAAAGATGCCTCATAAATAATATTACGATGGCTTGATCATATAAATTTTTCCACATTATATTTAATTTAGCATTACCGATTCCGTGTTTGGGTGTCTTTCTTATCTTAATTTTTTAAAAAAGGGTGTGTGTATGTGAGACACAAGATAAGAGGAGCCCATGTGGATACCTCTCACCCATCCCCTTTGCCATCCCAAACAGCAGGATGCATCCCCTAGCCATCCCCTTGTCAAGGGCAAGACAAGAGATGCTCCCACAGTTTGGGACACACCTTCAAAACGATTCCATTTCGATACGTTGTTCTAGCATCTTAGAGCCTACCTCTTGTCTCCTATCATCCCTTTTGTTCATACTTATGACTAGAAGAGTATAATCCTTTGGGTATTAGGTTGTTTACACAACAAACAAACTGAAAATTTCAAGGATAAGCTTGATGATCAGATGGAAGACATAAATTTTTTTGAGAAGGACTCTCTAGTGACATTTGTTGGTTGCTCTTAGTATTTGTAGCATTGTCAAATTAAAGCAACCATGAAATTCAGTCGACACATATGTTTTTCAAATAGTGTCCAAGATTGTAGGCTTCTATCAATAAAGGCACGTCCCTCCATAGCCTATTTCTAATACCAAGGATAAAACAATCTTGGGTAGGCTATAAAACAACCGCTCTCTCTTCAAATTCTACCCTAGGCATTACTCCCATTTATCTGCATCTTGCTGAAAAAGGACCCCAACCAAACCGGTAAAACATGGATGATGTCCTACTTAATCATCCATAGACATAAGGCAATCATGGCATAGCATAAGAAAACTCAATCACAATGTCTCAAAAAGGCTTGATGAGTTTGTAGCATTAGCATATGTGTCTTCTACACTTGCCTGCTCCCTTTGTTTTGGAGCATGACAAGCATGCTAAAGAGGTAGCCAGTGGATCCAACTCCAAACCAAGGGGACAACACTACCATTAATATTGTAACAGTGGGGCAACACTACCAAACCAAGGGGACAAAGAGAGGGCAACAGCTGGTATTATACATACAATGAGGGTTAAGTAGTATGATCATACGACTGAGAGGGTTAACAAACGCTTCGAATGGCAAGTTGTCAATGATCCACAAATGCGCATGCCTTACAATCCTCCTCCTCCTCCGAGTATCCAACAATCCTTTCCACGCCTCTCATCCACTGTGCCATTCATTCAGCAACGCAAAATGGGCTTACTTACTGTTCATGCGAGATGTATCGTCCAGGTCACGCAGAATTCTGTGCTCGTTAGCAGCAATCAATGGTGTCACCCGCAGTTCAGTGGTTCTACTTACCCATGAGTGCCTTGTAACTCTTCCAACGTTGCTATTTACTGCAGTCGAAAAAAAAATACCGCTACAGTGTCGGCGCAATTGCCGCTGGCCTATTAGCTTAGTTGGGTTAGAGCGTCGTGCTTCAAGTGCGAAGGTCGCAGGTTCGAGACCTGCATAGATCAGCGGTAGTTTTTTGCACCAACTTATGCTTTATTCTTGAAAGTCACCTTTGAGATAAAAGACAAACTTGGTTCCTTTAATGGTCCCGATCTTCAGAGAAGGGGGCCCTACATAGTTTTCTCGTTAGTGACACCCAAGATTACAAGTGGCCTCTTTGACATGCAATGTTAGAATATTGGGCCGCATTTTTGGCTAAGAATAGAATTTCGTTGGTGGTGAGGCGATTTCTCCAATTGGGTTATTTCATGCATTGGTTGTATGTAGATTTGTTACGTGATAGTTCTCCAACTTTTAAGACGTCTCCAAAATTCTGAAATCATGTTTGCCTAATTTGAAAGTTGCTTTTAAAACTCATTAGGATGGTTTGGAATTTTCTTTGAAATCTCCAACATTTGAAAGTTTTTCTTGAATTATGGATTTTCTAATTTAAATGGTTTACAATTCCTCCGAAATCCTGATTCTTTGATTTTTGCAGTATTGTCTTAAAGTGACATTTCTCATTTTTAGTCTATAAAATATAGATATACATGCTTCCATGTTTGACTGAGCTAGCAGGTTTTCACAGGGGACTTTGTTAGAGAACACCCATTTCACCCTCTAGCAATGGACAACTAGATTGATATTTAATGTTTGCAATAAATATGCTCATTTGTTTTGCACATAGTAGTAAGTTCACTAACTATGTTAATACATTCTATGTTTTCTCTATGCAAACCCTAGCATATCTTCACAACATCAGTAGAGTGCACGATTTAAACCTCACGTATAACTGGGCCCTAGTCCCCGACCAATGGCACGAGACATACCAAACCCTAGGAGATGACGAGTAGTCGGACGACAAAGATTCTAGCAACGAATACGAAGACTACCAATCCTTCAGTGATGAGAGCGAGGGTGAAGTGGATACCATAGAATACGACACTGAAGGACGAGAAATTGAGCAGATACGAGCAGACGCCAAGCCGCAGAAAAGGTAGAACCCTAGAGTAGAGCGAGGAGTCATGCGCATGGAATGTGATCGCGCTTGGTTGGAATGCATGGGAGCCATAGACCTTAAGCAAGGAGGCCTAGCTCAGCCAGGAACGACATCAATACTTAGGACCGAATCACCATCTGAACTGCGGCCACCGGGGGAGACCACCTCTTCTAGCAAAGATGGAGGGTTTGACTCGGAATCGGAGGTTAGTTCAGATAGTGATCCAGAGATCCCTAGGCCGACCACAACAGACGTACCGAGGGGGACCTACCCGTCCACCTGAGGCGCAGACGATTAAAGCAAGAAAGGGCAAAGCAACCCAGGATACACGATCAGAAGAACAGTGAAAGCCGCAGGACCTCCCTAAATGCTTCACAAAATTCAAAAAAGGGGATAGGGTAGTAGTTCTGTTAGGTGCCAAATGTCAAGGGCACACGAGCAAACAAATGGAAGGACCAGCCAAGGTTAAAGAGGTAGACCTAGCCCAGGAAGGGGAAACACCCCGACCAGTGTTCATTGCTGACGACTTGACTGGTGAAGAAGAAACGAGTCTTGTCGCTCTCTTGCGAGAGTATATAGACGTGTTTTCCTGGTCCTTAGAGGAGCTACAGGGGGTAGATCCGAGTGTTGTGACTCACAACATACCCATGACATCGGATGCGACGCCGGTCAAGCAGCGATCGTACCCTATGAATCCAAAACACGCTCATGCTGTCAAAGAGGAAATTGACAAGCTAATGAGAGCTGGATTCATTTACGAAATTGAGCACACAGACTGGGTATCACCCATAGTCATTGTGATGAAGAAGAATGGAAAAATCTGAGTGTGCATCAATTACAAGAAAGTGAACGCTGCTACGAAGAGAGACAACTATCCATTGCCGTACATCGAGAACATGCTCGAGAGAGTGGCAGGCAAGGAAGCCTACAGTTTTCTAGACGGCTTCTCAGGGTACAACCAGGTGCAAGTGCATCCTGCGGACAGGCACAAGACTGCCTTTGCCACTGAGTGGGGCGTCTTTGCATACAAAGTCATGCCCTTCGGGTTGACCAATGCCCCCGCCACTTTTCAACGTCTCATATGCACTATCTTTAAGGACATGCTTGGCAAGGAGTTAGAGGTCTTTGTCGACGACTTGTGTGTCCATTCGACCTGGATCGAACACTTAGACAAACTCCGCGCAGTCTTTGAACGGTGTCACTTATATCGCCTCTCCTTAAACCCCTTGAAGTGTTAGTTTTGGGTAAAGCACGGATGCATCCTAGGACATGTGGTGTCGAAGAATGGCATTGCCACCACTGACTTCTCGAAGGTCAGGGTTATTGTTGACCTTCCACCCCCAATTAATTACAAGGGAATTCAATGCTTCTTAGGCCATACAGGATACTATCGGCGGTTTGTACTGAACTACGCGTTGATCGCCAGACCATTGTACAAGCTGCTGATTGTCTTCGAGTGGACCGAGGCATGCCAACGGGCGTGTGAAGAATTGAAAAAGGCTCTAACAACAGCACCAATTCTACGAGCCCCAGATTGGACCATTACCTTCCACATGCACATCGATGCTTCTAAGTTTTCCGTGGGGGCAGTGTTGTGCCAACCTGGTGAGCACAATTTAGATTATCCAGTGAGCTTTGCTAGCAGACAACTCACTGAGACGGAGATGAACTACTCGACAACAGAAAGGGAGGGATTAGCCATGGTGTTCGCTGTGAAGAAATTCTGGCATTATCTATTGGCCACATCCTTCACCTTTTTCATGGACCATCAAGTCCTACTCTATTTAGTAAACAAACCTTGTGCTACAGGGCGCATAGCTGGATGGCTCCTCCTACTTCTAGAGTTCGACTTCTCCGTGGTAGTACGAAAGGGAAAACAACATTACATGGCCGATCACATGTCACGTATTCCCACAAGAGAAGCCGCTGGACAAGGCATCGTTGACGAGTTACCTGATGCCCACCTATTCCACCTGTCCAGCGAGAGAGATTTATTTAAGGCTGATCTAACGCCATATTGGGTGGACGACATAGTCCAAGTGCTCGAGCACGGACTACCTGAGCGACTGATAGAAAAAGCCCGACTTAGGCGCTTGATCTTGAAGATTCAGCCCTACCAGTTGATTGCAGGCCAACTCTATAGGCTGGGGCAAGACGAATTGCTGCGTAGATACATGTGTAAGCATGAGATGCACGATGTGCTCTCAGAGGCGCACAACGGCATCACGGGGGGACACTTTAGTGGAGACACAATGGCACGGAAGGTGCTGCAGTCTCAACTATGGTGGCCCACACTTTTCCGCGATGCCAAGCGATTCGTCAAGCATTGTGATGAGTGCCAGTAGACAAAAGTCCCGATTCGTAAGGATCAAATGGAGCTGACCCCAATTATTGCTCGCCAACGCTTCGAAAAATGGGGAATCGACTTCATAGGGCCCATCAGTCCTGCGGCGCAATACTCACAAGCCAAGTACATCGTTGTGGCCACGGATTACCTCACAAAATGGGTAGAGGCAAAAGCCACACAAAAAAATGACGCTAGGACGACTGCTAAGTTCTTATGGGAGCAAGTGATCTCGCGCTTCGGCTGCCCCATCGAACTGGTTAGCGATCAAGGCACACACTTCATCAATGAAGTGATAGCACATCTCCTATCCACCTTTCTCATTATCCATCGCAAATCCTCACCATATTACCCTCAGGTGAATGGCCAGGCAAAATCAACTAACAAGATTCTTATCAATGTCTTGACTAAAGTAGTCTCAACCTCACGCAGCGACTTTGGACAACAAGCTGATGGCAGCCTTGTGGGCCTACCGTACAGCATATAAAATGGCTGTCGGCCTTTTAGGCTGACCTATGGAACTGAGGCAATTCTACCATTAGAATTCTTCGTTCCTAGCCTGAGAATAGCACTTCAAGAACGATGGGAAGGGAAGGAGGCATGGATGCAACACCTGGTCAAGCTTGAACGCCTATCAGAGACTCGTCTTCTAGCCACCCACGTGCTTATCTATGAGAAAGCCTGACGCAAGAGATGGTTTGACAAGCATGTCAAACAACGCGAGTTGGAACTGGGTGACTTAGTGCTCCTTTACTCAGTTAAGGGGCATAAGGAAAAAATGAAATTTAGAGGTCTCGGACCCTTCAAGGTTCATGCGATCAGCCAAATCGGCAATGTTGAGCTTGAGACACTAGATGGTGAGGGAATAGAGGCTTCTTCAATGGCAGTTGTGTCAAGAAGTACTACTCTCCCACGCATCCTTTGCATGAGCCGCCATTGTTAGAACCGTCGTTCAAAGTACGAGTAGGCACAATCACTGAAATCAACGAAGAAGATGAGAAAGCCGTAGAACCTGCTTACCTCCGTATCACGGTCACTGCCAAGCAAACATGCACTTTCAATGCCTTAATCGACAAGGGAGCAGACTTCAACGTCTTAACCCACGGTCATTGTATCCAACTTGGCAAACTGCTACTTCAACCCACAACTGCCAAATTAAACCCATACGGAGCCCACTCATACACACTTCTCGACAAGTGCAGAGTCGCCGTTTCTATCGAGTCTGAGACTATTCCAATGCTTTTTTACGTATTACCATGTGCTACGGATGCAGGCACAGAGTCACTGCTAGGGCAAACCTTCAAAAAACAGACTCACTGCAATATTGATTATGAGTCGCAGTGCATCCACCTAGCAATAGGCAACTTTGTGCATTGTCACAGCTTTCAGCCAGGGCTGCGCAACACCATCACCGTTCGCAAAGCCACCGGTAGAACCAACCATAGGCAAGACTAAGGAGGGGGGTAGTGCGCGGCCGCCACTCCCCGACTCCCATAAATCACAACCCACAGCAGTCGAAGCTAACACCCAACAGCCTCGCCTCCAATGGGTGCCTAAACAGCCGCAACCACCACCTAGGAGTCGACGCTTCTATCCTCAGAAGACCCAGAACTCTAAACCTAGGAGGCCAAAATGCAATCACAGGAAGCGCCGCGTGATCAAGCAAAGCTGGGTCCTTAAATCCCTCTTGCATGCCCAAGCCTACTACTAGGGAAATACCTGGTTGTGGATCCCTAAAGCCCCCACGGCCAAACGCACTCTTCACACACCACCCTCATAAAAAGTCGCACAGGCCTATCGGCCCAAGCAACAGCCACCGTCACAGGAGGCATCATCCGACCCAATCAATCCGACTCCCCAAAGGAAACCTGAATGTAGCAGTCCATCTGTTGTGACGGACCCTGACCCACCTATATTCCAAACAGCCAAACTGCGGGCTCAAGGAAACTCCCAACCGCCCATTTTCGTTGTCAAAAGTGCTTGTTCTGTTAAACCTCAACCATCTGTCGGCCTTACATCCTCCTACGAACAAAAATCCTTCCTAGCGCTAGCCACTGACCTTGCGGAGGACACCAGGGATGACATGGTAGAATGCATTAAACCACTCGATGCCAACTTCGTGTCGCTAGCCCTCAGCTACAATCGCTTGGACTTAGGTCTACTAGAAGAACCCTTTGCAACGGAAGTGCGCAATATGCCTTGCTCCTAGGAGACCTTTGAATTCGCATTTGCAAAAGCTTCTCACTCCGCTGCTGAGTTGATTCGCAGTGAGATCTCCAAGGAGCAAGACATCAAACAACGCCTTATCACATCGTACAATCCACGAACCACTTCTGCTATCATTGACCAAGAAATTACAGAGTTATCACACCTTGCTGACACTGGATCACCTTTCTTGAGGCAGTGGTACGCTCTTGGGCTACAATGGGCAGTTGAAGGATGTCGCATAATGACCAATGCCGAGCAACGCTGAGCCATCAAAACAACAGAGAATGACCCCACTTATGTCATGCCCACCTCGTACAGAGTGTTAACCACTCTTCGGGGCCGACCCATGGACGAGCACATAAAGGGGCATCCCTACCTTGACCGCCTCTTAACAGAGGAAGAACTCTACATTGCGAGTCGGTTCGACTCTGGCTACTTCCTCATAGATGTTCTCACATACATCACGCACGTGGGAATTCGACCCTTTGATTTGGACCGCACCGCTCAAGTGGAATACAATCCAAATTTCTATACTTGGCTCCTTCACAAGTAACTCCCATCCCAACCTGCCGAAAGCCCTTAACCTTTTGACCCTCAATCCTAGGAAGGATTCTTTTCACGATAGAAGGGGAGGGGGTAAGGTGGAATGAGGTGGAATGAATCAGATGAGAAAGGAATCAAAGGGGATAAATCAAAGTAAAATTAGCAACAAGCATAAATAGGTAGTATGAAAAAACAAACGGGGTAGGAAAATGGGCAGGAAAACTTTGAATTAAAGGGCAAAAAGTCCAAGTCTAAAAAGGAAAATCTACATGACTTCCTAAGGAATTCATTCAAAAAGCATAGAGTTTTTCTTTTCTTGCAATCAGCGAATTGACATGTGGAAAATACTAATGAAAGTTACGATTTATGGCAGGAGCATAAAATGTTGCAGCAAGACTGCGCCCATCGACTCCCGTTCACAGTCGAGGAAAGGGAGCAATACCGCATCCATCTAGAGAACCGCGCCTTCAGCCAGCTCAAATTCCGAACTATCCACAACATAGAAGTCGTGGTGGCCAAGGAGAAAGCGGCCAGGAGGGTGGTGGAACAATGCAACCTCATGAAGTATCTTGAAAAGTTCTCGCATGAGCCGGACCACCTAAAGTGCATGGAGTTCCTCAGAACATACAACCTAGACCAAGAATGTGGTATTGTAACAGTGGGTAGAGGAGAAGGCACAAAGCAGGTACAGGTCCGGTTACATCCAGCCTTGGTGGAGAAGGCTTTGGGATTGGTACCAAAGATGGAGAGGAAACAAAAAAGGGATGTTTATGCCATGCTGAAAATGAAGAAGGAAGATGTGCTTACAAACGACGGCATAAGCATCCAGGATATCCCTGACGCAGAAGCCAGGATGCAGGCCAAGCTGATACATGTGCTCTTCTCTAGCCAGCATTACAATTCCTTGATGCATCAAATTAGCGTACTGGTGCTGGAGAATATAGCAGCTCATACCCTAGATGAAGTAGATTGGAATGGGTACGTGCGAAAAATGATTGATCAAGTGGCCAAAGTGTTGGCGCTAGGAAGTGTACCTGCTGGAGGAGAATCTCCGGCTTCTAAAGTTACGGAAAGAAAGAAAGCCTCCTCCAAAGCCTCCTTCATTGGGTATGGAGGTGTCTTGACTGCACTCATCTAGGAGGCAGTGAAGGAAGTACAGGAGGTGGAAGAAGGAGAAGGAGAAATGCCAGAGAGGTCACCTTCTCACCAGGACAAGGATAGGTCCACCGATAGAACTGAGACAGAAGGAGAAGGGGAGAGACAGACTAGCAAAGAGACAACCAGGAAACCCAAGAAGAAGACGACGCAAAGAAAGAAGAAGGATGACGAAGGCTGAAAGAAGGAAAGAGAAGACTTGGAAAGGGCAAAGAAAGAGTCCCTAAAAGAAGCCAAAGAGAGAGAGGACGAAAAGACAGGAGGAGAAGGAAAAAGAAGAATTGCAGAAAGCTAAGAAGGCATCGAAACAAGAAGTAGAGGAGAGGAAAATGAAGGAAAAAGAAGAAAAAGGAAAAAAGAAGGAAGAGCAGAGAAAAGCGGAGGAGGAAAGGAAGAGAAAGGCGGATGAGGAAGAGGAAGAGCTGCAAAGGAAGGAGGAAGAGGACCTGGCGGAAGCCACATGTTGGTCCATCGAGCAACAGAGCCGAGCAGATGAACCGGGAAACTTGAGCCCGCATAGAGAAGAGAGATCAGGGTCTAGCACACATGTGCTAGAGTTTATGCCACCTCTAGTCCCTGAGGGCAAGGGCAAGGCCCCGATTCATCCAATTCCTACCCTCCTGGTGCCTTCCGCCAAACCCACCACCATCACCCCTAGCATCCCGACCAGTGCCGACGTGTCAAACTTCGTGGCATGGATGCAGTACTTCATCAACAAAGAGATGGGCCAAGGACAGCAGAGCACAGAAACCATGGCCACAGGACAAAAAAGGCTAGCTACAGATGTGGAATCAAGGCAAGAGCCCAAAAGGCAGAAGGTAGAAGCCTCAACCTCGCCCATCCACACAACAATGACGCCATCGACTAATTACGACGAATACGTCGTCGAGTTGCTCTCCCAATTGGAGAAAGCTAATGACGAACGCAAGATAGCTGTGGCTGAGTTGGCAGCCGAGAAGGAATCAGTGGCCGCCTTCCAGCTGGATAAAACAAGAATGATAGCCATGCAGCAGAGGGAGATCACAGATCTCAAATAAGAAATGAAGGCTAAGGATGAGAGGGAGGAGCACTGGAGACAACAGCTCGAAAACGAGACACATGAACTAGTCAAAATGCAAAGAGAGCACAGGCTCCTGATAGTGCAATATCAGGAGCTTGCTACGAAATCTGCTCAGGTGGATGCGCTTGTGGCTGAGCTGAATGCCAGGGACGAGGAGAGAAAACAAGGCACAAAGGAGCAACAAGAGGAGATCGAGCTCCTCACAGATCAACTAACCTCTGGAAAAGAAGAGTAAGAAAGGCTAGTTAGGGAGTTGGAAGACTATGAGCAGAAACTCATGATGCTAACCCTAAAGTAAGGAGAAAGCTTGGAAGTGATAAACAAAAGAGCAGAAGAGTGGGCTACGCACAATGAAAAGAGGGTGAAGACACAGGCACGGCGCCTTGCTTTGGTAGAGAAGGAGAAAATCATCGCAGAGAGCAAGGCAGAAGCAGCCCAAGTGGCCTTCAACACACTCAACAGAAGGCCTTCCTCGACACAATCCTGGATGCCACCCACGCAGCTCAAGGAGATTCATTGGAGGTGACACAGAGAAAGCTCGGTATGGCATGAAGAGCCTTACATGCTGGATTGTAGATGCCACCCTTACCTACGAAGGTTAGGCTGAGCTTGGATGAGCAACAAAAATATCTATTGCTGGCCGGTCTAACCCCCCAGGAAATCGACGCCCTCGGATTCGAGGAGGAAGCAGTACAGGGAGAACGACATGGGGAGGAAGCAGAACTGGAAATCGACATGAACCAATTCAGGGAGGATGTAGTCCCACAACCCCCCTCGCCGCAGTCTCAGGAGAAATCACAAGAGGACCCATCTGTAGAAAGAAAAGTCGCCTCTAGGGAAAGATGCAGGAAGCTAGCGGAGGAAGCCAGGAAACAGTTGAGAGCCAAACCAGTCGTGCTACCGTTCGCACCCCTCCCACCGTGCCCTGATGATCTCCGCGCAGGATACAAGAACAAGGAAAGGATCCATTCACCTTTAGTTTCCTCCTACCCAACAGTCTGCGGAGGGTCCTGCCGCTCAAGGTGATGGACGAGGTAAAAAGCGAGAAAAGACCCCTACCTCTTGGGGCACAGAAGCGGCTGACTATTGGCAGAATAAAGTTTTTGAAGTCCCACACACTGTACAGGGCTACAAAAGCCAACCCCTGTGGAGGAGGCGAGTATGCAGCATCAGCATGCTCGCCTGGATGGCATTTTGTAACACCCTGCCCTTCGAGTGGAACAACCCTATATACATGGCATACCCTCGAAGGGTAGGGGTGGATTTTGATGCCACTCTCCACGGGCGGTACGACTTTCCTATTATTTATAACTCCACTGTAGTATCCTTCGAGCATGCCCTTCTCTTTACCGCCGAAAGCCTAGATGAGTCTATGATGCGCTTTCTTGCGGATTTCTCCTCATGCCCTGACCCCGCTTTTGTAACAACCTGTAATTATCTTAGGTTACTTAGGCTACTCGTTAAGCAGGACCCGACTCCACAAGAGCACGGCCTACCTCCCCTATTCTTTGACCCTAACGCTATAGAGAACTGTGCCATGGCTCGTCTTATGATGAGGACTAGTCTCCTTCCCTCTTTTTGCCTAGCCCTCCTAGAAGATATGAATGACAGCCAATTTACTAGGTGTAGTCACCCTTTCCTCTCCACCACTTCTCTTCATGTCAGCATGAATCTGAAAGATTACATGCAAAGTCGCCAGTTTTTTAGCAAATCTATCCGACCCCCTTTCCCTCCTCATTCCGATGAAGACAATTAGGCCTGGTTATCATTTCGAAAAAAAAAAAGAGCAAGAAGAAGAAGAAGAAGAAGAAGAGAAAATGAAAAAAAGAGAAATGCACCACAGTCACTGCACCTAGGGCCTTCCCTAACCCCCTCCCCACTTCACACTTAGGGCACATCAAGGGCAAGACTTTCAGACCTGCCACCTTAAGACTTGCACCGCACCTCCAACGACACACGAACTGGGTCCTCAAGTGTGGGACATTACCAAGGGCTTGCCCAAGGATAGACCCATCTCCCAGTTCTACTGCCACGGCCACCACGCACTACACGGAAAGGTAGACACACCCTTTAGGGAGTGCAAAACTTTTCTTGCAGGTTATGTTCGAGTTTCAAGAATTGGCTACTCCGCTGAAGAGGATCACCCACGGCATCCTTTAATGACCAAGACTTTTTCCATGTGCCAATGTCCAGCCATCTGCTTGCTGATGGCTACCATGATTAAACCAAGTCAAGATAGATCTGCCATTGGCATAGATCTTGGAACCTCATCTTCCAAAGATGCATGCCCAACACATCAAGATCTACGGATCGCTTATTGATTCCACAAGCCTAAAGAATTTCAATGCAGAGTTGAAGATCTTGCAGTACTGAAGACCTTCAACTCAAAGACTGATGCCAGGAGGCATATTCCACGGTGGATTCCGTGAGGTTTTACGGTGGATTCCGTAAACTTAGATGATCGGGGCTCATACGCAAAGAGGATTCTTTGTGCGAGAAGTTGATGGGGACGCCTGTCCTTTTCGGGCGTTTCATTAATTTAGTGTGTACATGGGTGATTCCATAGCGGGTGATTCCGCAAAATGCATATTAAATTAATAAACGTTTATGAGTTTAGAGTGCGCACTCGTAATAAATTAAGGTTAGGATTTATTTCTAACCAGTTGATTTATTTATGTAGCTGAAGACTGCTAGGTATTCACTTTTGTCGGTTTAATTGTGTTATTTTACTAACGATTGTGAATGCTTCAGTTGATGTGTAGAGATAGCAGCAGTGGCGGAGGAAAGCATTGGAGTCTAGCGGGTTTTCGACCTTTCGACTATATTTTGATAGGCGCCACGCCTATATTTTGTTATGTCTATAGAGACATCGATTATTTATTATTATTTTGTATGCGCTTATGCGCCTGGATATGTTATTTCTATTTGGACATTGAGATTGGGCGTGCCAGACTCTATGGGCACCGTCCATTAGCTTTATTTTCCTATTTTTGATAGAAAGCAAACTCAAAAGCTAAAAGCTTGTCATATTTTTGTAATTGGGCTATTTTTGAGCAAAAAGATTGGAAATATACATTAAATACATGCTTTGTGAAGCGCTCACACAAGGCATGGGGGAGATTCAACCCAATTTGTCTCTTGTCTCATGTCGTGCTTGCTTTTACATTGGTTTTTGTGTTAAAAAGTAGAGAACTTTGTTCTTGGAGACCTTTGGGAATTCACTACGTGAGCTACCTGCGTCCGATCTGCGCACCAGTGGTATCAGAGCGGAGCAGAGATCAAGGGCTTCCAATCGCTACCAATCTCGGGCGAAGGCGGAGCTCCAGGAACAAACGGCCTCTACAGTCAATCTCGTCGCGAACCGTCGATACAGGCATACTTCTGGCGATCAAGAACCCCTATTTCCACTGTCAGATCGCGAAGGACCACTCTCTGTCGGCGGAGGACCACTCCCTCATCTTCATGAACAGGTCGTGATAAACAGTAAGAAAGCCATAACTCTATCTTCAAAAAGCTTAGTTTAAAAGCTTAATACAAAGCTTAAGAAGCTTTATAAGCTTCATAATCATCAATCGATCAGCAAGGGAGACGCCCGAAAATCGCGCGCTGTCAAAAACGGCCCCCCCCCCCCTCACGATCAAAAACGGCGGACTTACTTAAGCTTATTACCTTAAGCTTAACTAATTAAGCTTAAGCCATACTATACTCTGCAAGTTCTACTGGGCAGACAAGTCTGCAAACTCTCGGTCACGCACTCTAGAAGACAAGTTCCGTAAGTCACTTGGAATCAAGTCCCGCAAGTTCTGCAAGTCGGCTAAGTCCAGCAAGTCTACAACTCTGCAAGTCTGTTAAGTCTGCAACTCTGCAAGTCAGACTAAATCAGAACTGACTAATGCACGAAACTCCTAGAAGACTTGTTCGTTTGCAAAAACTCAGAACTGGAAAGTTGTTCGCAGCAAGCTGTTTTACCTATCTGCAAGTTCGTTGAAGTACTTTCAGCAAACGGAGACAGAAATATTTCAGAATTTCTGAAAATTGAAGAAGAAAATACCCAAAAATACATAGCCTTGTTACCCCAAATTTGAGCTACGCTCATCCCGCTAACTGATTTTGAGTGAGAAAGGTTTGTTGAATTTTACAGGATGACTACCCCACATATGGATGATCCTATGGCTGAAGACGACCTACCCGAGCCTACCATGGAGCAAAAGTTGGATCTTATCATCAAGCTACAAGGAGCGTCCACTGATAAAGAAGAACCTCAAGCTGAAGATCTGATTCGCCGTACCATCGACGCCACTCTTGAAGCACAAACCATTCGCAAGGAATCCAAGATAAGTAAACGAAGTTTCAAGTTTCGCACTTTCAATGGCATAAGAGAAGGAAAGACTGTTTTATCATTCATTAGCCAGTTTGATGACTATTTCCATGAGGAAACTTATCCTGAGAAAGATAAAATCAAGTGTGTTACTAATCATCTGATAGATAGAGCATCACTTTGGTGGACTGTCGTCCGCAAGAGCATAGAATGTCCTGCTACATGGGAAGATTTTAAGAAGAAGTTCATGCAAAATTTCCTACCACCGCAATTTCATGAGAAGGCTATCAAGCAATGGGATCTACTCCAACAACGCGATCGTGAGCCTATTCCACAGTATACAGAGCGTTTTTGGAATGCACTCCTACAGCTACGTATGCTTGAAGACGTACCAGAGACGACACATAAGCGGAAGTATATGTCTGGACTTCTTGGACATTACTACGCTGAAGTGAACATGTTCAAGCCTGCTACCCTTGAAGATGCCATCTCCTTAGCTCACGACACTGAAGATAAGTTACGTGGAAGAGATCGACGACCACAGCCATTCCAAGCAAACGGTAATTATGGATCTAAACAATTCAATTCAAATTTCAGAAGGTTTAATCCAGGTCGTTTTTCATCACCATCTTTCCGCAAGAATTGGCCTAAACTACCTGCATTACCATCCACTGTCAATCCAAATCCTAAGCCTATCCAACAAGCAAATCCAAATATACCCAGACTCCCAGCCATTACAAATAATGTGACCAAAGCCAAGCCCATCGTATGCTACAAGTGTCACCAGCCAGGCCATCTCGCAGCAAATTGTCATTCAAAGAAGCCATCGGCACATATCAACTACCTTGGAGCTATGGACGAAAACGAGCATGAGGATATGCCAGATTTCACTGAAGAAGAAGATGATCCTACTACTACTTCCGACACTTTACCAGGTATGCCTACTTTACATTCATTGTTGACTATGAAATGTATGGTGCATGGAAAAGAAAGAACTATATTGCATGATGACGGTAGTACCCATGACTTTATTTCAGCAAAATTGGTAAAAGAATTGAAATTGCATACTGTACCTACGCACTATCGCATAAAAGCTGCATTTTTAGGTACTAGGTACAATGGCACACAAGAAGTTCAAGATCTAGAAATTCAAATTGGTCCATATATTGAAAGAAGAAATTTCTTAGTTGTCCCATTACAATCTAGCGACATTATCCTAGGAATGCCATGGAGACACCAACATAATCCCAATATAGATTATTCCACACACACTATGAATATAAATTTTCAAGGAAAATCTATTACATTATTTGGTATGCATGCATCTCATATGTTTCCACTGCTTTCGCATACTCAAGCAAAACGTGCACTACGCAAGAATACTAAATCATATCTCATTTGGGTGAATGAATTGCATGCAAAGGAACATCATCTGCATCCTAGGCACAAGGAATTTCTTCAATATTTTAAGGACTGTTTTGCAGAAGACCTACCACCAGGTTTACCTCCATCACGACCAGAAGACCATAAGATTGACCTAATACCTGGCACACAACCACCTTGCAAAGCCCCATATAGGCACAATCAAATAGAGCAAAAAGAAATCCAGAGTCAAGTAGAAGAATTACTAAATAGAGGTTTAATTCGACCTAGCAGTTCCCCATTCGGTGCACCTGTGCTCCTAGTCAAGAAAAAGAATAATACTTATCGGATGTGTATTGACTACCGAGCATTAAACAAGATCACTGTAAAGAATAGGTATCCTATACCTAGAGTTGACGACCTTATGGATAAACTGCAAGGATCTTCTATATTTAGTAAAATTGACCTTAAATCTGGATATCATCAGGTGAGGTTAGATAGATCCGACATATTTAAGACTGCATTCAGGACACAGTTTGGCCACTATGAATTCTTAGTCATGCCATTCGGATTAACTAATGCACCTGCCACTTTCAGTAGAATGATGAACCGTATTTTTCTAAAATATCAGTATTGTGTGATTGTTTTCTTTGATGATATTTTAGTATTCAGTCAAAGTGAAAAAGAGCATTATAAGCATTTATCATTAGTTTTTCAATTACTGAAAGAAAATCAATTGTTTGCAAATCCTGACAAGAGTGAATTCTTTAAGACAGAAATAGAATATCTAGGTCATATTGTATCAGAAGAAGGAATAAAAGTTGATCCTAAGAAAATTGACGCAATATTGCATTGGCCTATTCCTAAAAATGTACATGAATTACGCTCATTCCTTGGTCTTGCTAGTTTCTATAGGAAGTTTGTACGTAATTTCTCATTACTTGCTTTACCACTGACCAAACTTCTTAAGAAAGGTATTGTTTATCAATGGACTGAAAACCAGCAGAAATCCTTTGATTTACTTAAACGTGCATTGACCAATGCCCCTGTCCTACAATTGCCTAACTTTAATAGACCATTCTTTCTAGTTGTGACCAATGCTAGCGGATCAGGAATAGGAGCTGTGCTTATGCAAGACAACCATCCAATAGCATATTCTAGTTCTAAACTGAAACCCTCTGAGCTTAAATATTCCACTTATGACAAGGAACTCTTAGCAGTTGTCCAAGCATTAAAACAATGGAAGCATTATTTAATGGGTTCAGAATTCATGATAAAGACTGACCAGCAAAGCATTAGACATCTACTTAGCCAACCCCAAATTTCTGACCGTCATATCAAATGGGCTTCATTCATTCAAAGTTTCCATCCTATCATTCAATACCAACCTGGAAAAGAAAATGTAGTTGCCGATGCATTAAGTAGAAGACCTGCAATTCATAACATTTCTATCATATCTTTTGATTCTTTGATTGCTATGAAAGATACATATCACCAGGATATTACTTTTCATTCTGATTGGCAAAAATTAGTTCAAAATAATTTCATTCCTGTTGATTCATTGTCATATAATGATGGATTCATGTTCTTTGAAAAGAGACTGTGTGTTACTATTCCATTCCGATCTTTTGTTTTAAATGAAATTCATTGTCCCCCATATCAAGGTCATAGAGGTATCATCTCTACATTACGCATGTTAACTGAAGATTTTTATTGGCCGCATATGGATGCAGATGTGTCTAATTTTGTTTCAGAATGTTTGATTTGTCAAAGAATAAAAAGACATCATGGTAAACAGTATGGGTTATTAATGCCTTTATCTATTCCATCTAAACCTTGGGAACATATATCTATGGATTTCATTACTGGCTTACCAAATACTAAATCTAACCATGACATGATTTGGATAATTGTAGATAGATTTAGTAAGCAAGCATATTTCATTGCATGTAAGAAAACTTTAACAGCATCACAAGCAGCACAGTTATTTTTGAAAACTATTTTTACTAACCATGGATTGCCGAAAGTGATTATTTCAGATAGAGATTCTAGATTTTGTAATAATTTCTGGATTACACTGTTTGCAAATCTAGGCACAAAGATTGATTTCTCATCTGCATTTCATCCAGAAACAAATGGACAAACAGAAGCCACAAATAGCACTATTTTAGATCTTTTACGTGCATACACTATCTCTAAACCTCACACATGGGATACTCATTTACATTTATTACAGTTTGCATATAACAATACACCGCACACATCTACAAAGAAAGCACCTTTTGAAGTTATTTATGGACATAGATTATCTACACCTGTTGCATCTTTGTCTAATAGAATACAGACTGCCGATGATATTGCTGTTATGCATAACACTATTTTTGATGAGGTCAAGGATATGATTGCTAAAGCCCAACAATCATATACCAAACAAGCCAACAAGAAAAGACAAGCCATGAATTTCAAAGTAGATGATTATGTTTGGCTTAGAATAGAAAAGCGTAGACTGCAAAGTGTAGATAGACATCCAGTTGTCAAATTAGCCCCTAGATTCTACGGACCATTTAGAATCATTCATAAGATTAATGACAATGCATTCAAGTTAGAATTGCCATCTCATTGGAAAATTCATAATACCTTTCATATTAGTTTATTGAGACCATTTAGAGGACAATTACCTATCCATCCTGTCTATGAAAACCCACCTTTACTAGAAGAAGAGACTGAAATACTTGAACCAGAAGCCATTATAGACACTGACTACATGACCACTAGAACTGGCCGAAGGTATTCTAGATATCTAGTGAAATTTAAGAACCATCCTGTAGAGGAAGCACAATGGATGCACGCTAGAGACCTAAATGCTTTCCCCACTCTGTTAGCTCCACATTGAGCTAATAGCAAATGAGGTCAATTGCTATCCCATCCCGGGGGTATGATGCCAGGAGGCATATTCCACGGTGGATTCCGTGAGGTTTTACGGTGGATTCCGTAAACTTAGATGATCGGGGCTCATACGCAAAGAGGATTCTTTGTGCGAGAAGTTGATGGGGACGCCTGTCCTTTTCGGGTGTTTCATTAATTTAGTGTGTACATGGGTGATTCCATAGCGGGTGATTCCGCAAAATGCATATTAAATTAATAAACGTTTATGAGTTTAGAGTGCGCACTCGTAATAAATTAAGGTTAGGATTTATTTCTAACCAGTTGATTTATTTATGTAGCTGAAGACTGCTAGGTATTCACTTTTGTCGGTTAAATTGTGTTATTTTACTAACGATTGTGAATGCTTCAGTTGATGTGTAGAGATAGCAGCAGTGGCGGAGGAAAGCATTGGAGTCTAGCGGGTTTTCGACCTTTCGACTATATTTTGATAGGCGCCACGCCTATATTTTGTTATGTCTATAGAGACATCGATTATTTATTATTATTTTGTATGCGCTTATGCGCCTGGATATGTTATTTCTATTTGGACATTGAGATTGGGCGTGCCAGACTCTATGGGCACCGTCCATTAGCTTTATTTTCCTATTTTTGGTAGAAAGCAAACTCAAAAGCTAAAAGCTTGTCATATTTTTGTAATTGGGCTATTTTTGAGCAAAAAGATTGGAAATATACATTAAATACATGCTTTGTGAAGCGCTCACACAAGGCATGGGGGAGATTCAACCCAATTTGTCTCTTGTCTCATGTCGTGCTTGCTTTTACATTGGTTTTTGTGTTAAAAAGTAGAGAACTTTGTTCTTGGGGACCTTTGGGAATTCACTACGTGAGCTATCTGCGTCCGATCTGCGCACCAAAGACAAAGATCTTCAAATCAATGACACAGATTTTCAATGTGAAGACAAACCATATCTTTGTCAAGACAGAGTTTGGGGGGGCTTCTCCAGGATAAATCCCTCCGATACCATCCTCCCAAGGGGTTGCTTATTGCTTCAAGCATTTTTGACGCTCAAGAGACGATCGGCTACATAACGGACGCCACAACTGTGTGAAAGATGCCGAGCATCTTCATGGAGCCTAAAGCACGCCGGAATCTCTCCTGGTCATCGTCACTAAACTCCATCAACTCTCATTCACACAACCACATTGGAAGCGGTGTCACCCACCCACCAGTTCCGCCTAGCAGCAGACCTAACTAGCCACTACTTCCCATCGCAATGCCATGGGACTGGCACTTCGCTAGGAGGGGGTAATGTTACCATGTTTACCGCAGCACAGAGGAGCCGAAAACGAAAAAAGAAAAGAAATATAAAAAAAGACGCATGATAAAAGCAGAAAAAGGCGCCTTGACTGGTAACCAGACCTAAGAAATTTAAATGTTTGGGGACGACCCTCAAAAAGTCTCAGTGTCGCCCCAAGGCAAAAAAAGAGTAAAAGGCGCACCATTAAATATGGAAGCACTCCCGAATCCTTGTAAAAGAGTGCCAAGCTCACTCTTGTGCAAATTGTACGCATCAGTTGGGAATAGGATAAAATTAGAGTGGTGGGAAATGGGGAAAAGGACCTAGGCTATGGCCGGCCATGTAAAAAAGGGAAAAAGGGGATGACCGCCCAAAAGGGATTTAGGGTTTTGTATATAAAGTTGAAAAGTGAATGAGAAGCTCATTCTTTGGTGTATGGCAAAAAAGGAGTCTTCTTCTCCCTCTCTTCTTCTCTCCTTCTTGCTTGTGTGTGCTCTTGAGAGAGGGAGTGTGAGAGTGTGAGGGAGTGAGTGTGAGTGGGAGTGAGGGATCAAGAGGGTGAAGTTCTTCACCATCTCCTCTCTTCTTCTTCTCTTCTCTTCTCTTCTCTTCTCGTGCATGCCTGGCTATGGAGGATGGATCTTGGAGATGGAGGAGGCTTGAGGATGCTTGAGCTAGCATCGAGAATCGTGGGGCTACCGAAGTGCAACAGAGAGGAGGATACTCGATCAAGCATCAAGGTAAGCTCACTACACTCGTAGGATCAATGGCGCATCGGCTAGGTGAGAGATAGCCATTAGAGCTCGCTTGGAACGCTTGAAACAATAAGCGGTCCGTGGGTCTTGGTGGTTGAGCGAAAGCTCCCATAGTGGCAAATAAAACTCATATTCTTGATGAGCAGCAAATTGTAATGTCTAGTCAAGGAACCTTTGAACTCCAGCCTGAACTTTATCCTAACACGTTTCTAGATGTAAAAGAGAAACCTTTGTGAAATAGAACCGTTAGAGAGTATCTTATCTCGTGGAAAAACTATCGTAAGGAGGATGCCACATGGATAGAATAGATAGCTCTAGAAAAATACTTTCCCTAGTTCTTTTTGAGATGATGACATCTCGATTCCTCTAAGGAGGAGAGGATGTAATATTTCTTCACAGTGATTCATATCAAGAAATGAATTCAGGCTTGAAACATTTTAAAATTTTCTCGTCGAGCTATCACATAAGTGATCGCACATCATTTTCTTGATATCCAGCCTCACATTAAATCAATTACGTAATCCGACATGAGAAGACGCCTCAATGTTCCCAGCTAACAAAAAGTAAAGATGCCTCATAAATAATATTACGATGGCTTGATCATATAAATTTTTTCGCATTATATTTGATTTAGCATTACCGATTCCATTTAATGGGTTGAGGATTGCATTGATTTTGTAATTGCAAGACAATTCGCAAAAGCCTCAATCGATAAATGAAAAATGCATAAGAATGAGCATGATATTGAGTAAGTTAAGTATCAAAGAGTATGGCATGACTTTATATACTAGATAAGTCATGAAGTAACTAGGCCAAAAACCACCACAAAAAGTCGTTTTGAAGAAAAAAAGATATTTTTGAAAAAATAGGCCAAAGTACATGATATTTTTTATGCATGGAGGGAGCAAAAGCATTAAAAAATCATCCCCATGCCACGATCCAATAGGTAAGCAATCAAAATGAATATTTAACAAAGCTGGCTTGACTCTTGAAAAGTAGTCGAATGAATCAGTCGACTGCAAGCTCCCCCTGATGCCTAGAAATACATCCCCTCTCCTTCACAAAAAAAAAGTAAGAAGGAAGACCTCCTGAGGATGGAATATTTTCTCTACTTCTCTTATCCATTGAAGCTTTAAGCCTTGAAAGAGGTAAATACCCCCCCTTCTACCTCATTTTTATTTTCTCTATCCCTTGTTATGCCTTCATCCCATACAAGCATATCATTAAGCAAAAAGTTGAAATTTTTTTTCTAGAGGATCACCAACTCTTTGTGAATTATCATGTCAATTTCATATGACATCCGATGGCTACTCGAGGTCGTAGGAATTCACATAGCACATTTGAAGCGAGGGAAGTAAGGAATATGGCCAATGGAGAAAATGACAACATAGGAATTTGTGAGACCCCCATCACAACAAACCTAAGAAAGGTAACATCACATCGGTTTGGAAAAAAATAATATTTTATAAGCTCTTTGCTTTATTGGGCTTTAAATGATTATAAACACATTCTAATGAAAATAGATATGAATTGTTGCTCAGGAAAATAACCTAAGTAATATAATAATTAAATATTCAATGAAAATACTCTTTCACTTGAAATTTTATTATATGATTTTCATTAAGAAAATATTTTAATTATGGTTTATTTCATGATATTTATTGTTATTTAATTAAAGAGGCATGTGAGCATAATAAGAAAAAAATGGTAGATGTTGTTAAGATTTATTTTATTTTGCTAATGATAAATAGACACATATAAACTTTATAATGATTTATCAAAAATCATTTAGATAATATCATGAAATAATCAATACATTAAATCAACGAAAAATTATATAAGAAAATATATACTAGATGCGGATAAATTAGGTGTGTGGAAATATAATTTGATGTGTGAAAGATGAAAGATAAATTACACCTACGATTTTTGCAATTCTTGAAATAAAATTTTCAGAAAAATAATCAACATTGCACTTAGGACATAGCTAAAAGAAAATTGATCTTTCTAGATAATGTTGAAAGTTTGGCAAACAGTCAGACATCATCGATTAAACCATAGAATATGAGTAGAATAAAATAAAAATCATTTTCTTGTTGAAAATACATGTAATGTTAAAATTAATTATTATATTAACGAGAGCGTCAATATCAGGAGTTGACCCACGTATGAATCAACGAGAATACCTAACCTAAAATATCGAGAATGTTGAAGCGAAAACAACTATAAAATACTTGACAGCCCTAAAACTATCAGTATCAGGAAATTAAATGAATATCGAAAGTCTATAGAACTTGTTGGACATTGATAAGAATTTGTCGATACAAATTCTAAATTCTAAACAGACGTGGGAAAGCATTTGAAATCTTGCTAAGCGCGGGTTAAGGCAAAGCAGCACATGAATTGCCTACCATAGGCATAAATGCCCATATTATCTTTTAGGGTGGAAATATAAAAGATTGCTAAGCGTGGGTTAGAGTAGAGCAACACATGAATTGTCTGCCATAGGCATAAATGCCCATATTATCTTTTAGGGCGGAAATATAAAAAATTTCATAAGGATAAAATAGAATTCTCCTAATTAATCAAATTGGCTTAATAACTTGCGGATCCTGAAAAAGAGTTGCGAGTAGAAAGTGAAACCCTAGATTTAGGTGGGATTGCTATCTATGCTAAAAAGACTTGTTGTTTTTTCTTAAATTTGTGCACGCATTGATGGTTGCACATGAAAGATTGATTGTGCTTGTAACAGTTAGATCTAATTGTAAATGTATAATCAAGATAATAAGAGAAAAGATAGCTCTATGCCTCCCCTATGGCTAGACGCAAAACCCTGCTCCAAGGGGAAATTTTTTGTATCGCTGCGAGGAGATTTGGAACGGCCCGGATAGCGAGAGGTTGCTTGGTGTGGAATCCACTAGGCAGGAGGAGGTGGGAGTGCCAGGGGGGATTTGGCTGTAAATCTCTTGATTGTTCCTAGGAGTTGCCTAACCCTCACACGAATCAAGAAAGGATCCTGGAGTCCCTGGTACTAGTGAAGGGACAGAAATCTTGGAGGGTTTCTTTTCTTTTGTGTAGACAGAATAGATTTTTCAGTGAATGGAGGTTTATCTTTTGCATTGGTACAAGGGGGAAATCATTGTAAATAACTTTGTGAAATAATAAATAAATATTTTTTCCAAAAGAATGCCTTCTCTATCTTTATATTGTGCCCTAAAATTATGCGAAGGAACTTGTGATAACGGGTCGAAGCTTCTTTTATATAGCATAACCTAATGTGATAAGTAATTAGAAAACTAAAGAAAACCATTTGTGGGAAGTGGGTGGGCAAGACCCCTAACGGATCCGTCCTACGGTGGATGGGTGGTTTTGGTAAGCTGGGAGCTTCTCTCAAGAGATTGAACGAAACGTTAATTAGGAAAAAATCAGGCAGAGCCAAGCATTGACTTACCTATGGTCAGGTCTTAAAACCCTGATCAGAAATTATCTTAGGGGAAAGGTGTGGCGGCTTTGCTAGAACTTGGTTAGGGTTCTCTAAATCCTAACCAATTATTGGAAAAAAGCATTGCACTCCATGAACCAAGGGTAACTATGATTGCTCGAGTCGGATGAGAAGCCCTTATGGGACACCTCCGATGGAGCTAGCTAATGTATCGAGACCTCAGTTGTCAAATTAGGACCCTAAGCTTGCAGGTTGATCCTCATGGCGGGGACAGCTGGTACCATCCATTACGGGGTGGACTCTGGGAAACCTAGATGATAGAGCTCATTCATTCTTGCGAGTGTCAAACAAAGCCATCTAGGATAGTTCCCCGATAAACCACTAAAACGTGCTGCCAGGGAATTGTTACACAAGCACGTGACACATACTTTGAGTGCATGGATGCCTCCCAATAATTCATTCTCTTGGGTGGTGTAACATATTTAAGCTTTCATGAGCTTACAGATCTTGAATGCGATAGGTCCACTATCTTAATAAAGAACGACTCTAAAGCAATATAACCATTTGCATCCATATGAACCTCAAAATGTTTATTTCGATTGATAATCTGCAACATTAATGCAATAGTAACTAGTTGTTTCAATCTTTGAATACATTAATGGAGCTCACTAGTACAAACAACCGGCAAACTAATATGCCTCTTCTTGCTTCGCATGTCATTTAGAAAATGAGTCAAGGGTTCAACAATATGAGCGTATGTGTTTTTCCATATTTCCAAAAGACTAACCCTTTTGCTTCCGCTTTATAGTAGGCTGTAGAGTCTCGCTTTTCATGATGTAAATTGTCAAACCAAATGCATCGCCTCTTATATCCTTCTTTGTCGGTCTTTGGGCTGTTGCCCCAGCCTTCTCTTCTATCTTAACATCCAAATTTTCCACCTTTGCATTGATTTCTATCTAGATGTTTCTACAAGAATGTTGGTGTATGACACATCCATAGTAGGCCATTTCTACTACAACAAAAGGATGAGAATGAATGTATTCTCCAAAAATATATGGAATCTTATGATTCATAGTATTCCTTGCAACTGATACTACAAGGGCTTGAGGCAACCCAAATGCACTTATTCTATTATATTTAAGGTTTTTAAACCATAATCTAGAGATAACACGATAACCTTTTCGATTAATGCCCACTCAATAAACCTAAAAAAGAGGTAGTTGAAGGTGGATAGAGAGTTACACCTATCTTACATAATAAAGAATGAAAATATCTCTGAGACAAATAAGTATGTATAAATTTTGGATAAAGCTTACAAGAAAGTCAAGCCAGCTCTTGAAAATCACTAGAAAAGCAAAGGAAAGCAAAAAACTTGAGTTTTCAAAGGGTGATTGGGTTCTCTTGTGCTTTGGAAAGGCAAGGTTTAGGAAGATGACATGCTAAAGAGCAATTTATTCCCTAAGCTAAGCATGAGATATCAAGGGTCTTTATAATTTTCAAGCAATAGAGAAGATCACTCATGTGGCACACACAAAGGTTTCCTTTTATGCGAGTCTTTTGAGATGCTATCAAGGTGATGCGCATGATGAAATTCAACTTGAAGTTGAGAAACTAAATGAAATATTTAGTTAGTCTAGAAGAGATGATGACGCATGAGGAAAGGAAGAGAAGTGGTAAAGTTTCTCGTTGCTACCTTAGCAAATTCACTTCAGTTGTTGCAACTTTACATAGAGGCTTTTCAATTAGAAGACTCCTTTAGGTTCAGCAGTGCCACAAAGATCTAGAGTATTATCTGATGCTCAAGAGAAGGGTATCTTCTCATGTTTCTCAGTATAGATGGGCTTAGATATCTAGAAGTTGCTTGATGATATATCCTAAGTACCATTAGCTAGCAATAGATCTCATTTAGGACTTACATGCTAAGTAATCTAGACACTTTAGTTTGACAATAGTAGATGAATGCTTAACCTAGCACTAAGTATCATATGCAAAATCATTTGTGAAGGTTATCATGCGAGGATTTCCCAATGCAATCAAGCTTAGATATTATTTCTTCTTGGGAGATATTCTCTCTATGCATTGGAGGAATGCCAGCATGGGCCTTGCATAGTCCCTTGGCTAATATTTGTAGGGGAGGCAATCCTGTCCCCTCGGCCTATGTGTTTGGGTGTCTTTCTTATCTTAATTTTTAAAAAAAGGGTGTGTGTATGTGAGACACAAGATAAGAGGAGCCCATGTGGATACCTCTCACCCATCCCCTTTGCCATCCCAAACAGCAGGATGCATCCCCTAGCCATCCCCTTGTCAAGGGCAAGACAAGAGATGCTCCCACAGTTTGGGACACACCTTCAAAACGATTCCATTTCGATACGTTGTTCTAGCATCTTAGAGCCTACCTCTTGTCTCCTATCATCCCTTTTGTTCATACTTATGACTAGAAGAGTATAATCCTTTGGGTATTAGGTTGTTTACACAACAAACAAACTGAAAATTTCAAGGATAAGATTGATGATCAGATGGAAGACATAAATTTTTTTGAGAAGGACTCTCTAGTGACATTTGTTGGTTGCTCTTAGTATTTGTAGCATTGTCAAATTAAAGCAACCATGAAATTCAGTCGACACATATGTTTTTCAAATAATGTCCAAGATTGTAGGCTTCTATCAATAAAGGCACGTCCCTCCATAGCCTATTTCTAATACCAAGGATACAACAATCTTGGGTAGGCTATAAAACAACCGCTCTCTCTTCAAATTCTACCCTAGGCATTACTCCCATTTATCTGCATCTTGCTGAAAAAGGACCCCAACCAAACCGGTAAAACATGGATGATGTCCTACTTAATCATCCATAGACATAAGGCAATCATGGCATAGCATAAGAAAACTCAATCACAATGTCTCAAAAAGGCTTGATGAGTTTGTAGCATTAGCATATGTGTCTTCTACACTTGCCTGCTCCCTTTGTTTTGGAGCATGACAAGCATGCTAAAGAGGTAGCCAGTGGATCCAACTCCAAACCAAGGGGACAACACTACCATTAATATTGTAACAGTGGGGCAACACTACCAAACCAAGGGGACAAAGAGAGGGCAACAGCTGGTATTATACATACAATGAGGGTTAAGTAGTATGATCATACGACTGAGAGGGTTAACAAACGCTTCGAATGGCAAGTTGTCAATGATCCACAAATGCGCATGCCTTACAATCCTCCTCCTCCTCCGAGTATCCAACAATCCTTTCCACGCCTCTCATCCACTGTGCCATTCATTCAGCAACGCAAAATGGGCTTACTTACTGTTCATGCGAGATGTATCGTCCAGGTCACGCAGAATTCTGTGCTCGTTAGCAGCAATCAATGGTGTCACCCGCAGTTCAGTGGTTCTACTTACCCATGAGTGCCTTGTAACTCTTCCAACGTTGCTATTTACTGCAGTCGAAAAAAAAATACCGCTACAGTGTCGGCGCAATTGCCGCTGGCCTATTAGCTTAGTTGGGTTAGAGCGTCGTGCTTCAAGTGCGAAGGTCGCAGGTTCGAGACCTGCATAGATCAGCGGTAGTTTTTTGCACCAACTTATGCTTTATTCTTGAAAGTCACCTTTGAGATAAAAGACAAACTTGGTTCCTTTAATGGTCCCGATCTTCAGAGAAGGGGGCCCTACATAGTTTTCTCGTTAGTGACACCCAAGATTACAAGTGGCCTCTTTGACATGCAATGTTAGAATATTGGGCCGCATTTTTGGCTAAGAATAGAATTTCGTTGGTGGTGAGGCGATTTCTCCAATTGGGTTATTTCATGCATTGGTTGTATGTAGATTTGTTACGTGATAGTTCTCCAACTTTTAAGACGTCTCCAAAATTCTGAAATCATGTTTGCCTAATTTGAAAGTTGCTTTTAAAACTCATTAGGATGGTTTGGAATTTTCTTTGAAATCTCCAACATTTGAAAGTTTTTCTTGAATTATGGATTTTCTAATTTAAATGGTTTACAATTCCTCCGAAATCCTGATTCTTTGATTTTTGCAGTATTGTCTTAAAGTGACATTTCTCATTTTTAGTCTATAAAATATAGATATACATGCTTCCATGTTTGACTGAGCTAGCAGGTTTTCACAGGGGACTTTGTTAGAGAACACCCATTTCACCCTCTAGCAATGGACAACTAGATTGATATTTAATGTTTGCAATAAATATGCTCATTTGTTTTGCACATAGTAGTAAGTTCACTAACTATGTTAATACATTCTATGTTTTCTCTATGCAAACCCTAGCATATCTTCACAACATCAGTAGAGTGCACGATTTAAACCTCACGTATAACTGGGCCCTAGTCCCCGACCAATGGCACGAGACATACCAAACCCTAGGAGATGACGAGTAGTTGGACGACAAAGATTCTAGCAACGAATACGAAGACTACCAATCCTTCAGTGATGAGAGCGAGGGTGAAGTGGATACCATAGAATACGACACTGAAGGACGAGAAATTGAGCAGATACGAGCAGACGCCAAGCCGCAGAAAAGGTAGAACCCTAGAGTAGAGCGAGGAGTCATGCGCATGGAATGTGATCGCGCTTGGTTGGAATGCATGGGAGCCATAGACCTTAAGCAAGGAGGCCTAGCTCAGCCAGGAACGACATCAATACTTAGGACCGAATCACCATCTGAACTGCGGCCACCGGGGGAGACCACCTCTTCTAGCAAAGATGGAGGGTTTGACTCGGAATCGGAGGTTAGTTCAGATAGTGATCCAGAGATCCCTAGGCCGACCACAACAGACGTACCGAGGGGGACCTACCCGTCCACCTGAGGCGCAGACGATTAAAGCAGGAAAGGGCAAAGCAACCCAGGATACACGATCAGAAGAACAGTGAAAGCCGCAGGACCTCCCTAAATGCTTCACAAAATTCAAAAAAGGGGATAGGGTAGTAGTTCTGTTAGGTGCCAAATGTCAAGGGCACACGAGCAAACAAATGGAAGGACCAGCCAAGGTTAAAGAGGTAGACCTAGCCCAGGAAGGGGAAACACCCCGACCAGTGTTCATTGCTGACGACTTGACTGGTGAAGAAGAAACGAGTCTTGTCGCTCTCTTGCGAGAGTATATAGACGTGTTTTCCTGGTCCTTAGAGGAGCTACAGGGGGTAGATCCGAGTGTTGTGACTCACAACATACCCATGACATCGGATGCGACGCCGGTCAAGCAGCGATCGTACCCTATGAATCCAAAACACGCTCATGCTGTCAAAGAGGAAATTGACAAGCTAATGAGAGCTGGATTCATTTACGAAATTGAGCACACAGACTGGGTATCACCCATAGTCATTGTGATGAAGAAGAATGGAAAAATCTGAGTGTGCATCAATTACAAGAAAGTGAACGCTGCTACGAAGAGAGACAACTATCCATTGCCGTACATCGAGAACATGCTCGAGAGAGTGGCAGGCAAGGAAGCCTACAGTTTTCTAGACGGCTTCTCAGGGTACAACCAGGTGCAAGTGCATCCTGCGGACAGGCACAAGACTGCCTTTGCCACTGAGTGGGGCGTCTTTGCATACAAAGTCATGCCCTTCGGGTTGACCAATGCCCCCGCCACTTTTCAACGTCTCATATGCACTATCTTTAAGGACATGCTTGGCAAGGAGTTAGAGGTCTTTGTCGACGACTTGTGTGTCCATTCGACCTGGATCGAACACTTAGACAAACTCCGCGCAGTCTTTGAACGGTGTCACTTATATCGCCTCTCCTTAAACCCCTTGAAGTGTTAGTTTTGGGTAAAGCACGGATGCATCCTAGGACATGTGGTGTCGAAGAATGGCATTGCCACCACTGACTTCTCGAAGGTCAGGGTTATTGTTGACCTTCCACCCCCAATTAATTACAAGGGAATTCAATGCTTCTTAGGCCATACAGGATACTATCGGCGGTTTGTACTGAACTACGCGTTGATCGCCAGACCATTGTACAAGCTGCTGATTGTCTTCGAGTGGACCGAGGCATGCCAACGGGCGTGTGAAGAATTGAAAAAGGCTCTAACAACAGCACCAATTCTACGAGCCCCAGATTGGACCATTACCTTCCACATGCACATCGATGCTTCTAAGTTTTCCGTGGGGGCAGTGTTGTGCCAACCTGGTGAGCACAATTTAGATTATCCAGTGAGCTTTGCTAGCAGACAACTCACTGAGACGGAGATGAACTACTCGACAACAGAAAGGGAGGGATTAGCCATGGTGTTCGCTGTGAAGAAATTCTGGCATTATCTATTGGCCACATCCTTCACCTTTTTCATGGACCATCAAGTCCTACTCTATTTAGTAAACAAACCTTGTGCTACAGGGCGCATAGCTGGATGGCTCCTCCTACTTCTAGAGTTCGACTTCTCCGTGGTAGTACGAAAGGGAAAACAACATTACATGGCCGATCACATGTCACGTATTCCCACAAGAGAAGCCGCTGGACAAGGCATCGTTGACGAGTTACCTGATGCCCACCTATTCCACCTGTCCAGCGAGAGAGATTTATTTAAGGCTGATCTAACGCCATATTGGGTGGACGACATAGTCCAAGTGCTCGAGCACGGACTACCTGAGCGACTGATAGAAAAAGCCCGACTTAGGCGCTTGATCTTGAAGATTCAGCCCTACCAGTTGATTGCAGGCCAACTCTATAGGCTGGGGCAAGACGAATTGCTGCGTAGATACATGTGTAAGCATGAGATGCACGATGTGCTCTCAGAGGCGCACAACGGCATCACGGGGGGACACTTTAGTGGAGACACAATGGCACGGAAGGTGCTGCAGTCTCAACTATGGTGGCCCACACTTTTCCGCGATGCCAAGCGATTCGTCAAGCATTGTGATGAGTGCCAGTAGACAAAAGTCCCGATTCGTAAGGATCAAATGGAGCTGACCCCAATTATTGCTCGCCAACGCTTCGAAAAATGGGGAATCGACTTCATAGGGCCCATCAGTCCTGCGGCGCAATACTCACAAGCCAAGTACATCGTTGTGGCCACGGATTACCTCACAAAATGGGTAGAGGCAAAAGCCACACAAAAAAATGACGCTAGGACGACTGCTAAGTTCTTATGGGAGCAAGTGATCTCGCGCTTCGGCTGCCCCATCGAACTGGTTAGCGATCAAGGCACACACTTCATCAATGAAGTGATAGCACATCTCCTATCCACCTTTCTCATTATCCATCGCAAATCCTCACCATATTACCCTCAGGTGAATGGCCAGGCAGAATCAACTAACAAGATTCTTATCAATGTCCTGACTAAAGTAGTCTCAACCTCACGCAGCGACTTGGACAACAAGCTGATGGCAGCCTTGTGGGCCTACCGTACAGCATATAAAATGGCTGTCGGCCTTTTAGGCTGACCTATGGAACTGAGGCAATTCTACCATTAGAATTCTTCGTTCCTAGCCTGAGAATAGCACTTCAAGAACGATGGGAAGGGAAGGAGGCATGGATGCAACACCTGGTATGCTCTATTTGATGAAAGAAATTTACTTGTTTTTTATCGTTCATGGTCTAAATGGTGTGCACATGGGCTGAAATTTTATTTGAATGTTCCTTGCATTATGTTTGAGGGCCGCAATCACTGTTATGTAGAACCGGTATTGATTTACAACAATTATAAATTTTCAAAACCCGAAAAAACACTAACTTTGATGGAAATTGATAATTTCTTTGATTTTGAATGGGAAAAAATGAGTGGACATGGGATAAAATAAGAAAAAATGCTGAGTTTCATTTCAAAATAAGTAGGAAAAATAGAGAAAAATAGGAAAAAATGGGTTTCTTACGTTTGAAAAAAAATGGAAAAATAAGATTTATGTATATGAATGTGTGATAGGGCCGAAGCATGAGGTTAAGCCTCAGTTTGGCCCTTTCCCTTTGTGTTAAAGTGCCTATTTATTGCTTTTACATACAAAAAATGACATAAAAGAACCTCTACACCTATGCACCGCAACAAAATTTAAATGATGAGGGGGAGGATGATGTTATACAATAGTTTAAATGCTGAAATAATAAAAATTCTGATTATTCTCTTTATGCATAACATATAGGATGCGGTTTATTTAGAAATAATGGATCTAGCAAGAGGAGGTTCACCTTGGTGCTATGTACCTACAACGAAGCATTGCGTGTTAGCGGAAATTCATTAAAAGGGTTGTTTTTGCACGACACATAGGCTGATTGCAAACCATAATTGTTTGTGCACAATAAGGCATCCACCATTGCATAAATCATATACACATGGTATCTATTCTTGGTATGCATATCAATTGGTTGAAGTATAAATGACCCACGCTGAAGAGAGTAAGGCACCCAAGCTGTAGGTCTAGACGGTAGGTCCAAGAGGACAAGTAAGTAAGGACTGGTACATTCCTGGAACGATATAATATTGGTACCAAGAGCAGAGTTTGTTTCGTATGTGTTATATGTGTTAGCGACACATCGAGGGGCCAATCCCCAAGGTGTAGGATGGTCGCAGTGGGGCCGCGGCAAATCAGCCAAGGGATGTCTCCTATGTTGTTCTACGTGGTGAATTACATCAAAATGTGTAGGATCTCCCTTTGAGGATTTTGAGAAGGTTAAGGGTTGGACTACAAAACATGATACAAATGTAAAATGTGTGTATGATGGTAGGGCAATGTGTCCTATAGACGCTTGTGACCGCGAGACCGTGGGGTTTTCTTATGTATGTCAGAGGTCCAGCTAGTATTATAGCCAGTGCTAGCCCATTTTAGGTCCCATCATTGTAATGAGGAGAAGGGTTGAAAATCATACAGATGTAGTATTTCAAAATATGATTTTGGTGGTCCTTTCTTAGGAGCACTCTTCTTTCGAGGTTTAATGGTCTTTTTAGGCTTCAATGATTTGAACTTAGACTGGACTTTGGGCTCCCCCTTGTGGTATGGCTTAGTGGATGACCCTTGTATTGGACAAGGATGGTGTATGATTTCAATGCTTGTTGCTGATGATTCTGAGGAGAGTACAATGACACTCATCCCTCTAATTTCATTGACCAATATACTTAAGAAAAAATCACTCAAGATATGCAATACACTTCTAGTGTATGATGGTCTATGTGTTTATAGTTGTACACATAGCCTTACAACTTGAAGAAAGGTACTTGTTTTATTTTCCTGATGAAAAATATTTAGATTATGTAAGTATTAGCAGCAATGATGATTAAGCAATGTGCCTTAGTGCTTACAAGCACTCATTTGTAGCTCATGTTGCTAGAGATAGTAAATGTCGGTCTTAATGAGATTGATGATGACCATTAGAGCAGAGGAACCTCTAAAATGAAGTTCCCAGGTTCATAACTCACTTTGGAAGAGTTAACTCAGTGATTAAAATCACTGTTGATGACCAAACATTGAAAAAATTTGAAGATGGAAGAAGCTTGAAGCTCCTAGCTATGGCTGCCAGTGACTCACAAATAGGGTTTGGCTTATATCAGCCAATAGAGGTCAAATTTCCCAAAGCCCTCTTAGGAGTAGATGACCCACTAGGGGGGCTACAAAAGCCCTATGGTGGATGCCTTCAATGCATCTCCCATAGCCCACGCTTCAGTACAAACTGGCTGCCTGCCCAGAACTACACTGTTTTGCATTTTTGATAATGCTGCTCACCACGACATCCAATTTCAGGGATTGACGTGCCACACTGAATTGCCCAATGCTTAGGAGAAGATCTCTAGAAGAAACTAGAGACTGAAATCCCTTCTATTGCCCACATCAACTCCTTCAAGGTCAGGGGGTCTGGCTAGCATGGGCAACACTACCAAACCAAGGGGACAAAGAGAGGGCAACAGCTGGTATTATACATACAATGAGGGTTAAGTAGTATGATCATACGACTGAGAGGGTTAACAAACGCTTCGAATGGCAAGTTGTCAATGATCCACAAACGCGCATGCCTTACAATCCTCCTCCTCCTCCGAGTATCCAACAATCCTTTCCACGCCTCTCATCCACTGTGCCATTCATTCAGCAACGCAAAATGGGCTTACTTACTGTTCATGCGAGATGTATCGTCCAGGTCACGCAGAATTCTGTGCTCGTTAGCAGCAATCAATGGTGTCACCCGCAATTCAGTGGTTCTACTTTCATAAAATAGAGCATACCACCTTTTTGCGTGTTTCGGGCTTTTTGAATATTTAATTGGGACTATCTATTGACCAAATAGCCATGGATTTCAGCATAGATCCTTAGCCTTCAGCCTCCTCAGCCTCTTGGAACAATCCAGTGCCTCCCGGACAAGCATCCATCACCTCTATCAAGCGTGGCAAAAGATGGCGCCTTCATCCTCTGCTCACGAAAACAAGGGCCTCCCCCTCCATCACCATTTTCATTTTTTAGTTGGGCTTCCTAAAGGGAGTCCCCAAAATTCATGCCCTTTGGACTCTCTTAAGTCCTTTCCCACTTGGCCTTTGGCCTTGGCCTCTCGGGCATCCCCTCTTCCTCGTTCGGTACCCGATTTGAAGTCTGAAAAATTCTGGCAGTTCATCCTGAAGTCCTCCACTGCTGGGCATCTCGCAGGGTCTCATCTGACATGCCAAAATTTTTTGAAAATTCACCAACTTCCGTCGAGTGGCTCTTTTAAGCACTTTCGAGCATTGCTGCTTAAAATCGTACTGATTGCAACCGCCACCTTCGACGAAGTCTATTTTTTCCCAAAAATTAAAATTTTTTGGCTATTTTTAAGCACTTTTCGGTGTCAAAAATCATCTGTCATTGATGACCATGGGATAGGGTGACTCAGCCCATCGAATCCCACGAACATATCTGCACATAAACACAACCACAAAGAGCATCAAGCTGATACAAAATAGATACACAACAAAACACAACACAGCTCTCACCTTATCCCCTTGACAAAACCAAGACATGAAATACACGAGGAGTAGGTCTAGCATAATCTGACAGAAAGTCTAAAGATAGTCACTAACCAACTGCTCCAACATAGCTGAGCTAAAAAGAACTATCAAAGAGGTCATCCTAAGTGGTGGTCTGAACTACCTACCTAACTAAGGACAACTCAACTAGGAGCTTCTACTAGGTGAGAACTCCTATAGCCTAATCAACAAATAGTTTCTTTTAGCACGTTGCTCTTTTAGCCTCTTATTTTCCACACTCGGCGTGTAAAAAGGAGGGAGCTAAGCGTAGTGACCCAAGGAGAACAGGGCATCGGCCTCAGGTCCTGTCTCGGTACCCAAGAACCTACCAAGCCCTCACAAGGCGACATTGAATCCTTTTTTAAGGCTCACTTTTATTTTCGCTCCAACGTTCTTGTACATTTCTTATTTTTCAGCTAGAAGCCACCCCTAGGAAGACAAGGCATCGGCCTCGGGTCTTGTCTTGTCCCCAAGAATCTACCAGGCCTTCGCAAGGCGATAAACAACAGCTCAAGGATTTTTCTTTCTTTCCTTTTCTATTTTTATAGGGGTTAGAACCCCTTTTTACACACCTCTGTATATTATATATTTTCTTTCGGATAATTAGGATTTTGCCTCTTTCCATCATTATTTTAGTAGGCTTCTCTAACTGCCTCACAACTAACAGGAACTCCTAGAACGGCCGTCTACTAGATCAGCAGAACATGGTCACTAGAATTGCCTTCTAAAACAAGTCTTTTAATGCCTGAAAATGCCTTTGCAAGAGGCAATGACTACTTAGACCTTCCCCAGACATATAGAGCCTAAACATGGGACTTCATGTCTCGAGTGCTGGTCCCTAACAAACAAAAGAAAGTAACCCTTACATGCACATATGTCATTAATTGCTTAAGGGAAAAGACTTGGAAAGGGGACAAAACTACCTGGATTTGCCACAAGAAGCTCCTTCACAGCAAAGGCTCCCTCCAGTGACTTCATCAACCTGTATGATGTAATCACTACAACAAAAACCCATTAACTGTACTTGCATCAAACATACATGAATCCCTCTTGGCCTAAAGAAATCAAACATGACACGACAAAACTAATTGGCCCTCCTGGCCTAAGGAAATAGATCATTAAAACCTTAAAAGAACTGGCCCTCTTGGCCTAAGGAAATCAAGCAAACCAACTCATATAGATCCCTCCTTGGAAGAAGGCAGATATACAAAAATACGCTCCATTCCAAGGGGAAAAATAGGGCTCTCAGCCCTAAACTAAATGCATCAAGTTGCCAGTGCGATGATACATATGAAGGATGGGATTTCGGATTGTATATGTTCTTATTGAGTTGATTTAAAATCAGCTGGGAATCCCCCTTTACCAACAACCGCCCCATACCACCTGTCTCAGCAATATTCAGTCCCATAATCAAGGCTTTATACTCAGTCATGTTGTTAGTGAATCCTACCCCAAGATAAATAACTAATTTCATTGTAACTCTACGTCGGGGATCTCAGATAACTACTCCAATACTCCCTTTTCTATTAGGCCCCCGGGATGCTCCATCAAAGTATACCGTGTACGTCCATAATGGGTTTACACAACTAGCCATCAAGAACTCCCCTGTTCGTAATTATGATAGTCAAAATTCAACATATTGAGAGGATGAATCGATGGCTCCATTCCACCTTCTTCATTAAACTCAACACAGATACTTGTCAAAATTTGCAAACAGTGATGGCAGAAAACTTTGATCTCCCACACAAAGGTACCGTCTTCTTGCTCAATCACTTTGTATCCCTTGCTCCACTAGATCAGCTTTCCTTGATGATATCTTTTCTCGAGATATGGGTGCTCCAAATAAGGGATTAACCACCCCATCAACTAGTTTAAGCTCTCCTGCAGGTCTCAAATTAACCCTAGCATAGACCTGCAATGCATTTAGCGCGTTAGCATATTCAGAAATAATAAGGTTTAATCTTATTAAGATTAACCTTATTCTTAAATTCCACTCCCTATAGATCAGCTAATAAAGCCGTGGACTTACTTTGACCTATCCGACCTATCTTGTAAGGGGCATCCCATCTAGGTTCTAGCTTTCCTGGAAATAGCTTTCTACGTGCATTGTAGTATAGAGCTAATTGCCCTTTCTTAAAGGTATATTTCTTTGCTTTTAGATCATGCAACCACTTCATCCAACATTTAGCCACTTTCTGGTCCAAATAGACTCTGCAATTTAAGTTCATCCAAGTGGGCTATAGTCATAAACCGCTCAAATAGGGCATCTTCATCACCCAAAGAATGATTGATTGTGAATCTTATGGTCGGCAACTCAATTTCTAAGGTCAAGACACACTCCTCCCCATAAACTAATTTGAATGGGGTGTGGCCAGTGGCTCGGTTAAATGTCGTGTTATATGCCCAAACTGCCACCACATATAATTTTGTATCCCAGTCACACTTCTTTTCAAAGACTATTTTGGATAGGATATCCACAAGTTGCTTATTGGAACTTTCAACTTGTCCATTGGCTTGTGGATTATAGGGGGTCGTCTTGTTATGCTCAAATTTTCATGCTTCAATCAGGATTTTAATCACATTGTTCAAAAAATGGATTCCACGGTCCAATACTATTTCCTTTGGCAGACCAAAACGACAGATGATTTGGTCAAGTAGGAAACTGGCAGTCTCTTTTGCATTGTCTTGCCTCATCGCCCGTGCTTCTGACCACTTTGTAAAGTAATCACTTGCTACTATAATGTATCTTTTCTGAGTAGTAGACGACAGGGTAATATGTCCCACAAAATTGATGCCCCACTTCTCAAATGGAAGGGTAGCCATAATCGGCGTAAGTGGACGCTTCCTATTCCCTCTACTATCATGTCTTTGACATGTATCACATCTCTTGACATAGTCAAATGAATCCTGGAAGATGGATGGCCACCAATACCCAACTCTTAAATCCTTTTGTGCCATCAACCGCCTAGGAAAGTGCCCTCCACAAGCGGAGTCATGGCACTCTTCCAATATAAATGGGACCTCGTCAGGAATCACACATCGATGATAGATATCATCAACACCATGCCGATATAGCATTCTTGCGATCAAGGAAAACTTCAATGCCTATTGTTTAATTTTCCTCTTCTTTGATTTTAATAAAGTAGCTCCAGTCTCTCTCGTAGAAAGGTAGTGCGTTATAGCAGCATACCAAGAGGGAATAGACACTGTATCAATCTTGAACAAAGTTTCCATATCACTTCCTTCAGTCGAGACCTCTTTTGGCTCTCCGAAATCCACAAGACACTCTACAATGCCCTGAAGCTTCCGTGGTTTGCTCTTAATCTCGTAATCAAATTCTTGCAAAGTGATTAACCACTTTGCTAAATGATCACGCAACTTTAACTTATTCAACAACAATCTAAGCCATTCCGCCTTCATATAAAAAACCACATTCTCATAAAGAATGTAGTGCTTGAACTTTTTGGTCGCAAATATCATTGCAAGGCACAACTTCTCCATATAGATGTAGTTGATTTCCGATATGCCCAACTTCCAACTAGCAAAAGCTATGGGATGGTACCACTTCTCCTCCCAAATTTGGGACAAGCAGCAGCTAATACTATACATGGTTGCTGCTGAAAATATATAGAACATTTCACCCCTTTTAGGTGCTTTTAAAACAAGTGCTTTGGCAAACTCTTGCTTCACATTGTCAAAAGATACTTTGCAAGCATCACTCCATGCAAACTGACAATTAAAAGACAATAGGTTTATCAGTGGCAACATTATTTCTGTTAGGGCATTGATAAACCTTCGATAATACCCTACCGATGACAAAAAGCTATGCACTTCCTTTGGAGTACGCGGCGGACTCATGGAGACTATGATCTTGATTTTTTCAGAGTCAGTCACAATCCCTACGGAACTGACCACATGGCCTAACAATAGCCCATAAGGCACTCCAAAGACACACTTCCACTAGTTGAGAGCTATGCAAAATTGTCTGCAACGCTCGAAACACTTCCACAAAATAATCAACTGCCTTTCTCTTATGATGGCTGACCCCAGCTCATCAATGAGTACTTTCAACTCCTTTGGGGAGATGTCACCAAAGGTCTTGTCGGTTATTCTTTGCCATGAACCAGGTGCATTACATAACCTAAATGCCATCACATGGTATGCAAAGATACCGAAGACAGTGATAAATGTCGTTTTCAGTTATTCTTGCTTAACAATCGCCATTTGGTTATACCCTGCAAAGCAATCCATGAACGAATATATTTCCCTACCCACCAATTGATCCAAAATTTGGTTAATAAATGACAATGGGTAGTAATCTTTAATAGTCTATTTATTTAGCTCTCTAAAGTCTACACAAAGACGGTGGATTTGATTATTATTCTTCTTTTTAATCACAACTGGCGAACACCATTCAGTATGCTGAACTGGGAAGATCAAACCCACCTTCTGCAACTTCTGAAGCTATTCAAATAGCCCATCCCTTAGTTCAAAAGGCATACACCTTACTTTCTGATGTATAGGGCAGGTTCCTTCCTTTATAGGAATGGTATGCACAGCCAGATTGGGAGGAATACCCCTAAGTTCAAGCAAAGATGTCGCAGAACTCTTGAATCAGGGACACATAGTCCTCTCTCTCTTTCAAACTGAGCATGGAACCTAGTTTGATTGGCCGTGAATCATTAGGCATGCCAAGGTCCAACTCAATAACGTCCGCATCTCTTATTCAATCTTGAGTCTCTATCAGTTGATTCAAGGTTATCTGATAAATATCCTCTATAGTGGACCCTTCCTTAGATCCATCGCTCGATGATATCTCACTACCAGATGGATCATCTACTATTTCTAGTTCATTGGAGGATAATGGACCTCTCTCACTCTGAGGAGACTTAGGGTAAGCATCCACTATTACACGATGGGCACCTCGACCTAGAATCACTCGACCAGCAGGTATATCAACTTGACAGTTTGTCCGTAGAATCCATGGCCTGCTGCAAACTCGATAGCTAGGATGTCCTACAAACCTTATCACCCTAAAGTCCAAATAGCATTCCATGCTTGCAATTGTAACATGGACTTTAGTGATACAACCTTCCGCTTGTCTTAGACTATCATCAGCCATCCTAAGAAGTATGGAGCTATCTTTTTGGATCCCTAGACCTAACCTGTCCATCAAATCTAAACTTGTGATATTGACGGAGGATCCAATGTCCACAATAGCATGCTCCACTAATATTCCATCCACATATGCTGAACCCTAGGGCAATGCTTTTCAGCATGATCGAACCAATCTTCTCCCACTCTAGCTATGCCCAAAGGTTCTACAATATACCCTATACGTAGGATTTTCTTGAATTCCTTGCGTGCTTCTAGAGAAAGTTTAATCAATTGTAGGAGATTTACATCTGGTTTAACTTCGCAAAGAGAACTTGCTAGGTCAAAGTCGTGGTAGTTAGCCAAAGTTCTCTTCTTGCGCTAAACCATTCTCTCCTTTGGTCTTTCAATCGGCTTTGGTGCCTCTTTTTTAGCCTTTACCTTCTTTCTTGACAATCCTTTATCCTTCTCGAGATCAACTTTACTACCAATAGGTCTTAAAGGTCCACCTTCCATATCAGGATTTAGGACTCACTTTTCCCTAGCATCTTGCTTAGGTCTTCCCTCGACAAGTTTTACAATTCCTTTGTCACCCTCTTTGATCTTTTGACCTCTTGTTACGGCTCCTGGATTAGAAGTTTTAGCATCATTGACACATACGGCCTCAATAAGGCTGACTCCACTACCATGAGGCAACTCCTCTACAGTAGCCTTTCCTCGTTGTAGTATTTGTCTTGGTCCCTCATCTTGCTGGGGATTATTCCCTTGTGGGTGATGGTTAACTGGACCTAGTTGTTTACTCCCTTGTTGGAGAGAACTAATCTTACTCCAACACGTAGCAGCTAAGTGGCCAGACTTTCCACAAATATCACATTTGATATTCGTGCAATTCCTAGGGAAATGTTGGCCACCACACCACTTATAGCTGAATCTTGAGGGGGCACCCTCTTTAGGGCATTGACTCCCTATGAAATTTTGCTGCTTCTTAAGAAAATTGACGTCCACAGCTATTTGTCTATATTGTTCATAGATCATATCAGTATAGTGCTTCATCATATCCTTAACTTTGCCAAGGACATTAGAGGCACTCGACTCATAGCCGCGATCATATATTTGTCATCCCATCCACCTAACAACTTGATTAGGAATTGGCCACTGACCTACTGGGACGACATTAGGATTCATTGTTTGGCTTCCACCACTTAGTGGGCTAGTCTGACTAGCCATAGGCATAGTCATGCTAGGAGGAGCTGGTAACATAGGAAAATTTGGCATGATACTCCCTTTCCCATTCGCATTTAACATGGGGTCCCCTTAACTCCCATTGGTCAAGGCCAAATTATTACCATTTCAATTTATCCTTGCTGCATGAGACACTTGCAAGCGCGACTCCACTCTTTCTACTTGGGTAATAGCAGTGTCAATGTCGGCCAAAGCGACACTACTAAGCTGCACTTGGATATTGAAATCCAATCCATGTATGAAATATTGCAACTGTGAACCCCCTGGAATGAGAATATAAGTATTAAGTTTGCGAAGAACTTGCTTTAGTTTCTTGGCATAGGCCTGGACATTCTCATTTGTCTCTTGGCGTGTTACATTCAAGACATGCAACCAATAGTGTCCACCCTTCTTAGCAGCAAACTCTCTACTAAAAGCCGTAAAGAACTGGGCACTGCTAATTATGGTTTCGGCTTCTAGACCATGATACCACACTGTTGCTCTTCCTTTTAACATCATGTTGAAGAACATCATTAGGTGTCCTTGGTCCTGGATTCGATAGTTGAACATGAGTGTTTGGAACTCCTTAATATGGAGTTCTCCATCTTCTTTTGCTAACCCATGCAAAATGGGCAAAAGTGCTCCTAATGCCGATAAATATGATGTACTTGCTGGAATTGCGATGGGTTGTACCATGGCTACAATTGGATTGACAACAAGAGTTTGTGTAGGTTTAGCTACACCCCCACCTATTGTGGGTTGATTAACTAGAAGAAGGAAAGTACCAAGACTTCCATTTGCACTCGAAGAGCTACTTGTAACACTTAGGTTCCTAGAACCACTACCGCTTATGTGTAACGGGCTCCTCCTTTGAGGAGAATAGCATCTTACAATCTCCAATTGCCATCTAGCCCTCTCAGCACGTTTTGCTTTTTGTATTTCGGCTTGACGGTCCTTATTAGAGGACATAAACCGAATATTTGGTCCCTAAAAACCCTAGATTGGAGAACGACCACTTGTTGGCGGCTCCTGAAAAACATACCACTGATGGGACCTAAAATGGGCCAATACTGGCTATAGCGCTAGCTGGACCTCTAACATGCACAAGACAACCCCACGGCCTCGCGGTCAAGAGCGTCTACTACAGGACACATTGCCCTGCCATCGTATGTACATTTTGCATTTGTATCATGTTTATAGTCCACCTCTTAACCTTGCCAGACTTCTTAGAGGGAGACCCTACACATTTTGGTATAATTCACCACACGTAGAACAACATAGGAGGCACCCCTCGGCGGTTGATTGCTGCGGCCCCACTATGACCTTCCTACACCTTGGGGAATGGCCCCTCGATGCATCACTAACACATGTAACACATACAAAATAGACTCCGCTCTTGGTACCAATATTATATCATTCTAGGAATGTACCAGTCCTCACTTACTTGTCCCCTTGGACCCACCATCTAGACCTACAGCTTAGGTGCCTTACTCTCTCCGGCGTGGGTCATTTATCATTCAACCAAGTGCTATGCATACCAAGAATAGATACCATGTGTATGATTTATGCAATGGTGTATGCCTTATTGTGTACAAACAATTATGGTTTGAAATCAACCTATGCGTCATGCAAAATAAGCTCTTTTAATGAATTTCCGCTAATACGAAATGCTTCCTTGTATGAGCCTAGCACCAAGGCAACCCTCGTGCTGCTAGATCCATTATTTCTAAATAAACCGCATCCTAAATGTTATGCATAAAGAGAACAATCAGACTTTGTATTATTTCAACAGTTAAACCATGGTATAACATCATCCTCCCCCTCATCATTTAAATTTTGCAACGGTGTATAGGTGTAGAGGTTCTTTTATGTCATTTTTTTGTATGTAAAAGCAATAAATACGTACTTTAACACAAAGGACAAGGTCCAAACTGAGGCTTAACCTCATGCTTCAGCCCCATCAGACATTCACATACATAGATCTTATTTCTCTGTTTTTTTCGAATGCAAGAAACCCATTTTTCCCATTTTTCTCCATTTTTTCTATTTTTTAAAATAGAAAATAGGCATTTTCTAGTTTTTTTCCTATCTAATTTTTATAGAAAATAGGTATTTTTCCCGATGGTGAGAGGTCACTCAATGAGGAATCCATTACGCAAGAGCAAGCATGAGTGCCACAGGGGCTCTGGCCGTAAATCTCTCAATTGATCCTAGGAACTGCCTAACCCTCACATGAATCAAGAAAGGATCCTAGAGTTCGCGGTACTAGTAAAGGGATGGAAATCTTGGAGGGGATTTCTTTTCTTTTGCGTAAATAGAAGGAAAATTCCTATGAACAAAGGTTTATCTTCTGTGTAGGCAGAAGGGGAAAATCATTGTAAATAACTTTGTGAAATAATAAATAAATATGTTTTGCCAAAAGAATATATTCTCTATCTTTATGTTGTGTCTTAAAATTACGTGAAGTAACCTGTGATAATGGGTTAATTAACAAAGCTGCTTTTATATGTCACAACTTAATGTGATAGGTAATTAGAAAACTAAAGAAAACCATTTGTGGGAAGTGGGTGGGCGAGATCCCTGACGCGGATCCGACTTAGGGATGGGTGGTCCTCAGTGTGGTGGGAGCTTCTCTCAAGAGATTGAACAAAATATTAATTATGGAAAAATTAGGCAGAGCCGAGTGTTGACTTACCTAGGGTCAAGTCTTAAAACCTTGCTAAAAATTTATCTTAGGAAAAAGGTGCAGTGGATGTGCTAAAAATTCTTTAGGGTTCCTTGAATCCTAACTAGTTAATGGAAAAAAGCATTGCACTCCATGAACCAACGGTAACTATGATCGCTCGAGTCGGACGAGAAGCCCTTGTGGGACACCTCTGATGGAGCTAACTGATGTATCGAGATCTCAGTTGTCAAACTAGAACCTTGAGCTTGCAAATTGATCCTCGTGGGAACGGCCGATACCTTCTCTTGGGGTAGACTTTGGAAACCTAGATGATAGACCTCATGCATTCTTGCGAATGCTAAGCGGAGCCGTCTAGGATAGTTTCCAAATGAACCACTAAAACGTGTAACCCAAGGAATTGTTAGGCAAGCATATGACATGTGGTATTAGAGCATAATTGAAATTAAAAATATCTATGGTTTTTAAGACCAATTTTTCTAAGTAATAACCATCCTGCTAATTGTTAAGGGATAAAGTTTGACAGAATAATGAAGTCTCGAATCAGTTCCTTGTTTTTCAAGCAATGTACACATCTGCATTGAACTCCATGGATGGCGAGTGGAGAAGAGAAATGATGAGGATACTCGAATGCCTATATGATCCATCCCTTGTGAATCACGAAAGAAGATGGTTCTAGGATGAGTGTTACTGTTATATCGAGGCCGATTGATTCTTCAACATAGAGACTTATCTAAAATGCCTTGAATGGATGAAAAATTTAAAAGTAGTTGAGGCCTTTATCTTTTGTCTGTCCAGAATGAATCCACTTATGATTACCAATGGTCGAAGATACATCTAGACCATTATTCTATGACAAGGTACTGAAAGTAATCCCAACCGACACGATTATAATCCAAGGACATCATAAGTATTGAGATTACCATATCCATGGCTTTCCACATCTGCCATTTCCATAGTATAGGTTTCTAGACATAGACAACAATCGGCCTACTTTCTTCTACATGGATGTAACTGATATCTATCCCTAAAAAATAAAGATATAATGATATCCTATTTTGAAAATTGTACATAGCATCCAGTCTAACCTATCAATGGTTATGTATCTCTACTTTTAAACATCTACCATTTGTAAATATCCCTTACTTGTAAAAATCATACTTTATGGACATTGATATTAAAAGATAACAATGGCTAGTTTTTGTAAAAATATTATGCTCTTTAGCCCATCATTGTTTTACAAAATTAGTAAGATATGTTAATGTGGAAATGAAGCTGAAAAGTTTAAGCACGAAACTAATTCGTGAAACTTATGATAACCCAGGGTAATACAACTATTGCTAGTCCGCCGACTGAAATTCAGGAGAAGAAGTATCTCCTTAAGCAGGTTATGTTAGAATATCAAGCTCATAGTATGCATGACCGACATTAGTCTTGTCTAGCTGTATCAGCAAGTGTGGGACATTAAATAAGTCGATGGTCTTAGACCCAGTGTGAATGGTCCTACGGACCTTAGTACTATTGTATACACTTATGTTATGTTAGTAGTCTATGAAATAATGGAAGATGATGAACGACCTGAAGGTCAGGTTGCTGCTCCATTACATTGTCTCTCTCCCTCTCTCTTCCAACATGGTATCAGAGCCATCATGGATGGGCTCTTGAAGGCATGAAGCTGTGAGAAAGAACTGCAACCTGAAGACTCAGGGCAATGGTTGAAGAGAAGCAGGCTAATAGTGTGCAGGCTGTCATTGTATCTGTGAAGGTATGCATTTTGTCATTTTGGGTTGTCATTATATAAGAGGGTTGTCCTGGCCTGTTTGAAGCATTATAGAGGCTTCATTGAGCACTCAAGAGCAAGCATCAACTATCCTTGTGGAGCATACCTGCTGCTGAAACCCCCAGGGCTGCTGGCGTGTTTGCGCCTGATCTTGAATGGTCATTTTCTGCTACTAATGAAGATATCAATCACTACCTAGTTGATCTCCAGCTTGAAAATGCTTCTTGGAAGGTCCTTTGATGCCTTGATAAGCCATTGCTTGGTCTGGAGCTGATTTATGAGCTAGAACAGTGAGCTTTAGATCTGAAATACAGTCCAGATCGGTTATTACAAACAGGGAATACACATCATGTATGTATCTCCGACATGAGATTTGAGCATAGATATGCTTATGTAGACATATGTATTGGTTGGTATGCTTATGAGCTGAGGTCTTGGTGGCAAAAATATTCAAATCTGGAATTTTTTAATGGTTGGAAACTGCCATTGAACAGGGCAGCATACACTAGAGTCCTCCTGAAGATTTGAAGTCATTTGATGAGCATTTTGAGCTCTACTGAAGTGAGGGTTCATTCAAGAAGCATATATACTGAGTTTGATGCATTTGGATTGCATTTTACTGATAAAATATTCAGATCTGAAATTTTATGACAGACTGAAAACTGTCATAAAACTGTCATCATCATACACTCATTGACTTGAAGAAATACTTGCCTTTTGTTACCTACAGGGAGTTGTATGGTACAGGATATGATTGTTGAATGCTATGAGCATTGAGATGAACATTGAAGGCTCTTAAAAATCGAAATCTAAATCAAAGAAAAAATGCTTTGACAGTGTATTGGCTGGTCATAAACAGTCCATGTACTTTTTGACATTACTTCTTGAAGACAGAGAGCCTGCGAATGCCCGTATGGTTATGTATTGATCCCTACACATAGCGGCATATGTATGAAGTGGCTTGAGGATCTCTTGGGTGGAAATACATCTTGGTTTGACATTTTATTGGCTGTATACAATCTGTGAGCAGATTTATATCACTTGTACTTGCTGGATATGCATTGTTTTGTGTTCGTATGACTGTCTAGTTGCCTACATATACTAGCAAATGTCTGGGAAAGTTTGGAGCATGTATGACATGTTTTAAAGTGCTTTTTGACAGTAAATTCACTGCTAGTTACTGAAAAATTATAGGTCTCAGACTGCATATTCTCTTTACTGCAATAAGCTTGCATGACACAGAGTTACAAAACCTGCAAAGTCTATGTACTGAGACTGATGTACCTACGGGTTATACCACATGTTTGTGGATGTTTTTGAGGTTGTAAAGGGCTGAAATACCCTGTTTTTTTGTAGAGAATAGTTGCAGAAAATTGTCATAAACAGTCAAGGACTGAGGTTGGTCAGAGTGACTTGTTGGCTTGCAGGAAGTCAGGCAGTGACTAAATAGTGTCTGATACAACATGGCAAAAGGACTGACAACATAACCCAGATAGTGGGGAAAAATCTTGACAGTAACAATTATGCCATATGGAAGTTCCGAATGGAGACCTTCTTAATAGGGAAAGGCTATTGGGAGTTGGTGACTGGAGCGGAAGCTGAACCTGAACTCCCAGATCGACCTATGGCTGATCAGAGACGATTACACTGAGCTTGGACAGAAAGAGCTCGTAGAGTCTTGCACTGGCTCTCTTTATGTATCTCAAATTCCATGGTAATGCAAATAATGAACTGCAGCTCTCCTAAGGATGCATGGGACATTTTGGTCAAGTATTATGGCACAACCACAAGTGCTAGGAAGATATAGTTGAAGCAGAAGTTTAACAACATGGAGAGGAAGAGCAGATCTATACAGGATTATGTCACGGAGGTTAAGACAATTGTGGATCAGTTGTTGGCATCTGTTGGTTCATAGGTTGAAGATGAAGACATGGTTGTTGTGACCTTGAATGGCTTGGGGCCTGAGTATAAGTCTTTTGACACTTTTGTGTCTGTGCGGGCTGAAATGCCTGATTTCAATGAGCTGGTTGCATTGCTTATCCATGAAGAGGTTAAGCTTGGTTTGGCTACAGGATCTAGCAGTTCTAAAAACAAGGATGTAGTTTTCTATTCCAATCAGCGTGGTCGTGGAAACTGTGGTAGAGGCTATGGATTTCGCAGAGGAGGCCAACAAAATTCATCCTATGGAAATAACAACCAGCAGGTACCAAATGCAAGAAGTGGTGGAAACTTTAGAGGCAGGGGGAGATCTAGCCCTAGAGGTAGAGGCTCCTGGAAACATCAGCGTCCATCTGACAATTCGAACAAGGATAAGGATTGTCATTACTGGGGAAAGTATGGACATATTGCCAAGGACTACTGGAAGAAGCAGGGCAATCAGAAAGGCAAACAACATGGGCATTTTGCTACATCTAGTCAGGCAGATGATACTTCAAGAGATAGATTGTTTGCCATGCAGTATGTAAAATACAGAGTTGTTGAAAAATCCACTGATGATGCATTTTGGTATATTGATTCAGGGGCATCGAACCATATGACTCCTCATGGTGATTGGTTCACTGATATGGTGGCTGAAAAAATGGCTATGTCTGTACAGGTGATGACACGCAGCATAGCATTGAGCATAAAGGCAAAGTGCCTCTTGTGGTTCATGATGGCAAAAATAAAAATTTGCATGATGTATTGCATGTTCCTTCGATTATGAAGAACGTACTGTCTGTTGGTCAGATGACGGAGCAAAACTTGCAGGTTAGATTCAACAAGCATGGTTGCTTTATTGAAGAGTTTGGTAATGGATGCAAGTTAATAGCTCCTGGTCACAGGAATGGCAGAATGTTTACTCTTGATGCTACCTTTTCAGAGCTGAATTCAGCCATGCTTGCCCATGGTTCTAGCACTATCAGAGACTTGGAAATTTGGCACAAGAGAGTGGGACATGTAAATTTGCAAAGGTTGCAAATTATGTAGAAAAAATAGCTTGTTACAGGTTTACCCAAGTTCCAATATTCAGATATTGGTCATGTATGTGATGCTTGCCAGTTTGGTAAGCAGTCAAGGTTGCCTTTTGTCAGGCATGTAAGGTAGAGTACACGTCCGTTGCAGTTAGTGCACTTTGATGTTTGGGGGCCAACCCATAATGCATCCATGGGAGGCTCCAAGTATTATGTTACATTCATTGATGATTACAGTCGCTATACTTGGGTTTACATTCTGAAGACAAAGGATGAGGTGTTTGCTGTTTTTCAGCAGTTTAAAAAGCAGGTTGAAAAGGAATTTGACTGTTATATCTCTTGCTTGAGATCAGATAGCGGTGGGGAGTATGTGTCAAATGAGTTTGATAACTTTCTGGCTGAAAATGGCATATGTAGGCAACTTATCTGTAGCTACACTCAATAGAATGGGGTAGCTGAAAGGAAGAACAGGGTCTTGATGGAAGTTGCTTGTGCCATGATGAATGAGAAGAAGATGCCACTCTATTATTGGGCTGAGGCTGTTATGACAACCATGTATATCTTGAATCGGACTCCCACTGCAGGTATTCATGAGATGACACCGTTTGAGAAGCTGTATGGCTATAAGCCAAATGTAAGTCACATGAAAGCCTTTGGCTGCCTTGCTTATGTGCATATTCCAGATGAAAAAAGGAAGAAGCTGGATCCAAAAGCGGTTTTCATTGGATATTCACAAGAGAAGAAGGCATACAAATGCTATGATCCCTCTACCAGGGAGACCTTGGTGAGCAGGGATATTATTTTTTATGAGATGGGTTCTTGGTATATATCACCGGCAACAGTGCCATCGGATATGCCTTCCACTCATGTATCTACAGTTGATATGCAGCAGAGCACTGCTATGACACGACCTAGTAGTCAGACAGTATCTCCATGGACAGGGAGATTGAGGAACTCACCATCCACTGACACCAGTATGTTAGTGAGGGGGAGATATGATGTCGCGGACAAAGGAAAATAGAAAGTTACTGAGGATGTATGTGGGATGATGACATCTGGTAGGATGACTTCTGGATATGAGTCTACTGACACTTTAGACAGTGAACTTGGTATTCTGACTGTCTATATGCCTGGTGCAAGGCAGAGCAGGTTCAAGATGCCCATCATGTAATAGTGGATGCTTACCCTGAGTCTCCTCAGAGTGAGAGAGCTCCATTATCCTCCACTGAACTAGAAATAGTAGATGATCCATCTAGTAGTGAGACGTCATCGAGTGATGGATCTAAGCAAGGGTCCACTACAGAGGATATTTATTAGATAACCTTGAATGAGCTGATAGAGCCTTAAGATCAAATAAGAGATGCGAACGTTATTGAGTTGGATTTTGTGGCCAATCAAATTAGGTTCCATGCTCAGTTCGGAAGAGAGAAAGGACTATGTGTCATTGATTCAGGAGTTTCGCAACATCTTTGCTTGGAGCTATGATGAACTTAGGGGTATTTCTCCCCGATCAGCGGATATATTGACTTGATAGTCTGTCTATAGAATCCATGGCCTTCCTAGCAAAACTTGATAGCTAGGACATCCTGCAAACCTTATCACCCTAAAGTCCAGATAGCATTCCACGCTCGCAATTGTAACGTGGACTTTAGTGATGCAACCTTCCAGTTGTCTTAGACTATCATCAGCCATCCTAAGAAGTGTGGAGCCATCTTTTTGGATCTCTAGACCTAACCTCTCCAAAAAATATGAACTCATGATATTGACGAAGGATCCACTGTCCATGATAGTGTGCTCCACTAATATTACATCCACTGAGAGAGGGGAATCGAGCAGTGCACCACAGCTTAGACACTCACAGAGGGTTAGATACCCTATTGATAGGTTGACATATAGTGGCTACATTGCAAAGCATTATGCTTACATGACAAAAGTGATGGAGATCAAAGAACCAGGTACATATGTTGAAGCAGTGGAAAATGAGAAATGGTGTGCAGCTATGGATGAAGAAATGAATGCCTTGGTTGAAAATAACACATGGGATCTTGTGCCACTGCCTGAAGGAAAAAAGACCATTGGCTGCAAATAGGTCTACAAAATCAAATGCAAGTCAGATGGTAGTGTGGAAAGGTACAAAGCCAGGCTAGTTGCTAAGGGGTATGCCCAATAATATGGACTTGATTATGAGGAAACATTCAGCCCTATTGCCAAAATGGCAACCATACGCACTGTGATTGCTTTGGCTGCTGCTAGAGGATGGAAATTACAGCAAATGGACGTTAAGAATGCATTTCTTAACGGTGACATAACAGAGGATGTCTATATGGTTCAGCCAAAAGGAAGTAATGCTTAGAGAAATCCTAGTTAAGGACACTGATCCTAAGCTCAGAGTCCAATACCAAAATTTCACTTCGAATGATAGGCTTTATCTATTTCAGGACAAGACTCTGCATTCCTCTCAGTCAAATGCTAACAAAGAAGATATTATGGGAAGCCCATGACTCCCCATTCTCAAGACAACTTGGCTATGAAAAGACTCTTAATGCAGTCAGGAAAAGTTTGTTGAGATATCGAGCTCCACTCGTGATACGCCAGGGTGACCGTTGTGTATTTATGTCACCGACTTGTCAGTTGCAGACGCGGTTGGTACACCGCCCATGAATAATAGCTACATGATAGCTATCCTTATCTACTCTAGTTCGGGGCTCGGTTAGTATGCCACCTTAGTTAGTTGAGTTTGGTTTGAGACCCATATATAGGGTTCTTCTATTTCTTTGTATGAGAGAGTTCTTTTTGGCTTACACAACTAAGAAGAGGAAAACTGTTTTCAGCCTCCACCCTTGTGTGTATTCCCCCATTGTGCAAGCAAGAAAGCTACAAGTGAGACTCCTTCCTTCTCTCCCACAATCTTGACATGGTATCAGAGCCTTGTTCGTGGTAAGGAGCTCAAGAAAGCAAGCCAAGCTCGCGGCGTTCTGGTAAGAGGAGCAGTGTTGCTTTCATTTTCTGTTTTGGGAGCAGATCTCTGCAGGTAGCACAGCTGGAAATTGCAAGAGTGCATTGTCTCAGGTTGAGACGCCCTTCGCGGTGAAGCAAGAGGGCAGTATATGCTACGGGTGAGGGCTTTAGCCGTAGGCGACCTTGTTTTTTTGATTTGAGGCCATTTCGGGGCCTGTTTTGCAGACAGAAGTTTTCTGCACGCACTCAGGAAAAGGCTCAGTTTTATGCTGTGCAGCCACTATTCTACAGATCGGTGAAAAGTTACTGTAGAAATTGCATCGTATGCTTGTGCGCAGAGACATTGGGAGTTTCAGAATCATCCTTGGTTCTTGTTTATGCAAAATCGTCACTAGGAAGTGACTGTGTGGTCAAATACCACTTTCGCCAGTTTTGCAGATTTGCCCCTTGTGAGGGTGAAGCTGTGTTTTTTGCAGTGACAGAATTTTTTGTAGTATTTTGTAATGGCGTCTGATTCTCTTTCACAGATTGTCACTGAAAAGCTTGACAAGAACAACTTCCAGGCATGGAAGTTTAGAATGACGAATTTCCTTATGGGAAAAGGATATTGGGAATTTGTTGCAGGAAATGAAGAAGAACCAATTCTTCCTGATGTTCCCAATCAACAGCAAATGCAGGCATTCAAAGCATGGCATGAGAGAGCCAGAAAAGTTATGTACTGGCTGTCTATCAGTATTTCAGACTCTATGATTGTGCATATTCAGGATGCAAGTACGCCAAAGGAGGCATGGGATACTTTGTCAAAAATGTATAGCACAAATACGCAAGCTAGGAAAATGCAGCTCAAGCAAGAGTTGCATAATGTGCAAAGAGAAAATATGAGCATCAATGACTACCACATGAAGGTGAAGAAGATTGCAGATGCACTTGCTTCCATTGGGTCGCCAGTGGAAGATGATGATTTAGTTTCTGTGACTTGAATGGTCTAGGAAAGGATTATGCACAGCTTCGGACATCCATTTCAGTTCATGAAAGATTTCCTGATTTTGAGGAGCTGATTGCTCTTCTAATTTCTGAGGAGCAAAGAAATGGTGGTGCATCTTCTTCAGGAGGAACTTCAAAAGAAGCTGTTTTCTACTCAAATGCTGGAAGAGGTAGAGGCAGAGGTAGAGGAGGCCGATTTGGAGGCCGTGGTAGAAATCAGAATATGCAGCAAACACAAGAAAACCAGTCCTATAGAGGAGGACGTGGTAACTCTAGAGGCAGGGGGAGCCAAAGAGGTCGTGGTGGATGGCAAAGAGGCCAAAATGCAAACAGTAATGTTGAATGCTACTACTGTGGTAAAATGGGTCATATGGCTAAAGACTGCTATAAAAAGCAGAATGACATCATGAATGGAAAACTGCAACAAGGAAATTATGCATCTTCCAGTAGACAGGGTGATGACAGAAATGAGCATTTGTTTATGGTGCAGCACATGAACAATTCTATGACAAGTGCAGAAGAAAGCAATGATGTGTGGTATGTTGATTCAGGTGCATCAAACCACATGACAGGTCATGCAGAATGGATGGAGGATGCAAGGAAAATGGAAAAACCAGGATTTGTGGAGACTGGTGATGATACTGCACATCCTATTGTGCAGATTGGAAAAATTCCTTTGTCTATGCAGGATCGGAAAAAGAAATACCTGTCCGATGTATTTCATGTCCCGAATATCACCAAGAATCTGGTTTCTGTTGGTCAAATGGTTGAGCAGGGCTTGCAGGTCAAATTTAATCCTCATGGATGCTTTGTTGAGGATATGAAAAATAAAGGTCGCTTGATAGCAAAAGGAAAGAAGAAGGGCAGAATGTTTACATTGGATGCAGACATGTCTGAATTGAGTGCAGCAATGTTTGCATATGGGACCGGTGTAGTTGCAGATATTGATATCTGGCATAAACGCATTGGTCATGTTAATGTACAGCGACTTAAATCAATGCAGGCCCAAAATATTGTTGCAGGATTGCCTAGATTCAAGGTTGCAGAAATGCATAAGGTATGTGAAGCCTGTCAGTTTGGAAAACAGGCAAGGAAACCATTTCCTAGACATGTTCAAGAGAGTAAGAAGCCATTGGAATTAATCCACTCTGATGTGTGGACTACTAAAGCTGCATCTCTTGGAGGCTGTCATTATTTTGTTACTTTTATTGATGACTATAGCAGAAAAGTTTAGGTGTATTTTATGAAAAAGAAAAGTGAAGTTTTTGGGCATTTCAAAACTCTTAAAGCCTTGGTTGAAAAAGAAACAGGCCTGCAAATAAAATGCCTAAGGTCAGATGGAGGGGGAGAGTACCTCTCAAATGAGTTTGCAAGGTTCTTGCAGGAGCATGGCATAAAGCAGCAATATTCATGTAGTCATACTCCACAACAAAATGGAATTGCAGAAAGAAAAAACAGGCATATTGGAGAGGTATCTCGTGCCATGCTCAATGAAAAAGACCTGCCAGATTTCTGTTGGGCTGAAGCAGTTGCTATAGCAGTCTACATAATGAACAGGACTCCCACTGCAGCAATACATGGGATGACTCCAGAGGAGAGGTATACTGGTAGGAAACCAGATATTTCTCATTTGAAAATTTTTGGTTGCATTGCCTATGTACATGTGCCAGATGAGTTGAGATCCAAGTTGGATCCAAAAGCTGAGAAGTGCATCTTTATTGGTTACTCTCTGCAGCAAAAAGGGCATAGATACTATAACCCTTCTACTCGTAAGTTTATAGTGAGCAGAGATGTTGTTTTTGATGAGATGAGTAGCTGGTATAAACCAGTAAATGTGATTGATGATGTAGATGCACAAAATGGTAATGCTGCACAGAATTCACAGCAGCAGTCACAAAATATTAGTGGACCTGGAGCGTCCTCTAGCAGTGGTTCACACTCTTCGCCATGGACATGCAGATTGAGATCAGGAGAATCTTCTCAAAGCAATGCAGATAGTGGTATGCAGGTATCACGAAAAGGAAAAGAGAAGGTAGATCAGCCCATGTTTGATGTGAATGCAGGTCACTCTTATGTGGATGGCGAATCCAGTGGCTCAGAACAGAGCATTGATGATGAGTTGGGTATTCCTTCTATTGCTACACCTGGAGTAAGGAAGACCAGGGATGTTTTGAGAGCACCTGGGAGTGAACCCACTTTGCGCAGGTCTACCAGAGTTAGGTATCCTGTGGATAGGCTGAAATATGATGGATTTACAGCCATTCACTATGCATATATGGTCAAGGTGATACAGGAACCAGAACCCACTTCTTTTGAGCAAGCCATGGGAAAAGAAAAATGGGAGAAAGCCATGGATGAAGAAATGGATGCCTTGGAAGCAAATGCTATATGGGAATTGATACCTTTGCCTAAAGGTAAGAATGCAATTGGCTGTAAGTGGGTTTATAAGGTGAAGCACAATGCAGATGGTTCTATGAACAGATACAAGGCAAGATTAGTAGTCAAGGGTTATGCACAAACATATGGCATTGACTATGAAGAAACATTCAGTCCGATTGCAAGGATGGAAACCGTAAGAGCAGTCATTGCTATGGCTGCATCAAAGGGATGGTCTTTACATCAGATGGATGTAAAGAATGCCTTCTTGCATGGTGATTTGCAAGAAGAGGTCTATATGGAGCAGCCACCAGGTTATGTGCATGCTGTTCATCCTGAGTTTGTTTGCAGGTTGAAGAAAGCCTTGTATGGCTTGAAGCAAGCACCTAGAGCATGGTCTGACAAGATAGGGCAGTATCTTGTCACTATTGGCTTTCAGATTTCCAAGGCAGATTTCTCACTTTATGTGAGAAAGACAGAGAAAGGTATTATGCTGCTTGTCATTTATGTTGATGATTTGATTATGACAGGTGACAGTGATGAAGATATCCTTCATGTGAAAATGCTATTGAAGCAAAAGTTTGAGATGAAGGATTTGGGAGAGCTGCGTTATTTCTTGGGCATTGAGGTGATTAGATCACCAAGTGGGATACAGCTCTTGCAGAGGCAGTATGGATTGGACATGCTGTCCAAATATGGGATGACAGGCTGTAAGCCTATTTCAGTTCCTTTGGATCAGAATGTGAAGCTAAGTGCAGATGCAGGTGAGCTTCTGGAAGACCCTACTATGTACAGACGCATAGTAGGAAGCTTGATTTATATGACTATTACCAGGCCAGATTTGAGCTATGCTGTTGGATTGGTAAGTCAGTTTATGCAGGCTCCAAGGAAACTGCATTTGGATGCAGCTAGACGCATACTCAGGTATGTGAAGTCCACATTGCAGTATGGACTATTTTATGAGACTGGGATTCAGATACAGTTGCATGGATACACTGATGCTGATTGGGCTGGTAGTATTTCTGATAGACGATCTACCAGTGGATATGTGTTCTCTTTTGGGAGTGCTGCAGTCACTTGGAGCAGCAAGAAACAGCCTACAGTTGCCTTGTCGAGCACAGAGGCTGAGTACAGGGGTGCAGCAATGGCTGCATGTGAGGTAGCTTGGTTGCATAAGCTACTTTATGATATGCATCAGTCTATAGATGGGCCAGTTGTCATTTATTGTGACAACATGAGTAGTATACACTTGGCAAATAACCCAGTCTATCATGCTAGAACAAAGCACATTGAGGTGCATTATCACTATGTGCGAGAGAGGGTTTTACTAGGTCTTATTGATCTAGTTTATGTCAGCACAGAGGATCAGGTAGCTGACATATTTATGAAGGCATTGGGCGCAGAGAAGCTGCGCAAGTTCAGAGACTTGCTTGGTGTGCAGGAATTGGGATAGAGCTCAAGGGGGAGTGTTGAGATATCGAGCTCCACTCGTGATACGCCAGGGTGACCGTTGTGTATTTATGTCACCGACTTGTCAGTTGCAGACGCGGTTGGTACACCGCCCATGAATAATAGCTACATGATAGCTATCCTTATCTACTCTAGTTCGTGGCTCGGTTAGTATGCCACCTTAGTTAGTTGAGTTTGGTTTGAGACCCATATATAGGGTTCTTCTATTTCTTTGTATGAGAGAGTTCTTTTTGGCTTACACAACTAAGAAGAGGAAAACTGTTTTCAGCCTCCACCCTTGTGTGTATTCCCCCATTGTGCAAGCAAGAAAGCTACAAGTGAGACTCCTTCCTTCTCTCCCACAATCTTGACAAAGTTACTACTAGGAAAGTATTTCCCGCAGCATAGAGGAGCGGAAAACGAAAAAAAAAAGAAATAGCAAAAAAGGCGCAGGATAAAAGCAGAAAAAGGCACCTTGACCGGTAACCAGACCCTGAGAAATTTAAATATTCGGGCACGACCCTCAGAAAGTCTTAGTGTTGCCCCAAGGCAAAAAAAGAGTAAAAGGTGCACCATTAAATATGGAAGCGCTCCCGAATCCTTGTAAAAGAGTGCCAAGCTCGCTCCTGTGCAAATTGTACGCATTAGTTGGGAATAGGATGAAATTAGAGTGGTGGGAAATGGGAAAAAGGGCCTAGGCTACGGCGGGCCATGTAAAAAAGGAAAAAAGGGGATGACCGCCCAAAAGGGATTTAGGGTTTTGTATATAAAGTTGAAAAGTGAATGAGAAGCTCATTCTTTGGTGTGTGGCAAAGAAGAAGTCTTCTTCTCCCTCTCTTCTTCTCTCCTTCTTGCTTGTGTGTGCTCTTGAGAGAGGGAGTGTGAGAGTGTGAGGGAGTGAGTGTGAGTGGGAGTGGAAGTGAGGGATCAAGAGGGTGAAGCTTTTCACCATCTCCTTTCTTCTTCTTCTCTTATCTTCTCTTCTCTTCTCGTGCACGTGCAGCTATGGAGGATGGAGCTTGGAGATGGAGGAGGCTTGAGGATACTTGAGCTAGCATCGAGAATCATGGAGCTACCGGAGTGCAAGAGAGAGGAGGGTACTCGATCAAGCATCAAGGTAAGCTCATTACTTGTAGGATCGACGGCGCATTGACTAGGTGAGAGATAGCCATTAGAGCTCGCTTGGAATGCTTGAAACAATAAGCGGTCCGTGGGACTTGGCGGTTGAGCAAAAGCTCCCACATTTTGGTTCCATTGCTAGGACCAACAGATTCAAGCTTGAGCACTTGCGCGCCTCATATCGAGTATCGAAGTAGGGGATTCATCCCCGAAACGGAGCTTGAGATAGGTAGGAAGCTTGGGTGTTTTTTATCTTCAAAACAAGTAAGTATTTTGGGATATTTTGGTTGTTTAATGATTGGAAAACATGGAGAATCTATTTCATTTTTTTGCCTTCGATCTTTGTTGCATTTAACATAGGTTAGAGTTAGGAAATCGAACTGGAAAAGGGTAGGGTTTACTGTTTCAAAACAGGGCAAAACAGGGTAAAAATCGTGCAAAATGGGTAAAATGCTCGCTAATGATGCCTAAGATCGGCAAGTGAGCGATTGGGGGCATCAATGCCACACTGGGGAAGGCATATAAGAGCCAGGAGGCCAAGGGAGAGTTCATTTGTGCCATTTCAGTGAGAGAGAGAGAGAGAGATAGAGAGCTCCAGCCTGTGTCGATTCGATCCCATCACCGACCCACTTACGGGCCCGTTCAGGTATGCGAATCTCTCCCTCTACGTCCCTAGATAGGATCTGGAAGTGCATGACCACGTAGCCGGCCTACATTTGGTGAATCGATCGAAATCGCGTTCGCGTGGGTCACGCGTGCCGCGTTCGGCCCGTCTGAGTGGCCTTTCCTGGGCCGAGTCCCAGAATCGGCCCTCGGCCCTTGTCATTCGGCCCACACGCCAAAACCCTAGTCGGCCCTTGGACCACCGTCCGAGGCAAGTGTCCGAGTCAACCCATTCGGCCGTCCGAGTTAGAGCTTTTTGCCACGTGGCACATCCGCGACCTCGGCCCGTCCGAGTCTCAAATTTGGCTCTCGGCCCAAGTATCGTTCAGCCCGTCTGAGTCACCTTGTTTGAATTTGCTATTTGGCCTGTCCGAATCGAAACCATCCGAGTCTATCCCCGAAATTTGGCCCTCGGCCGTGTGCCATTCGGCCCATCCAAGTGACCTACTCGGACCCTGCAATTCGAACCAATTGGTCCGAGTACAACTTTTTGTCAAATTTTTCAGAAATTTGACTTGACCCGCAAATACATAGCAGCGCAAACTGTCGAAACCCTTTGGGCGCTCAGAACTTGATTCTGGCACATGTGATAAGAGAAATTGTAGTGCTCAGCCGCTTAACGGCTAGAAGTGGACAGTTGTGGGACCCAAGGACTTAGATGCGAGCCGCTGAGCCGTAAAACCTGATCGACCGAAAATGAACAAGGCAACATATGAGGAAACCCTAAATCCTGACAAAACGGCCAAAAAATGGATCTACAATCCTATCAGGCCCAAAACAAGTGAGAGTGTGTAAGACGCTGAGGAATTGCTTGCTGCACTCACATTGAATCTCCGCACTTGAAGTACACTTAAGAAAGCTGAAAGCCTGATTGGGCATAAGTGCACGAGAAACAACACGCGCACCGAGTGACCATAAATTGAGGTTTGTATTCAATAACCAAAGGAACTCACTCAGATAAACCACTCAAGGAACCCACCAATAGGAGAGGACCCAAGATATAGACAAACCATCAAAGCACATAATAGGACCAAGCAGGGAACGTCAATGACGGGGATCTATCAAGTCCATTCAACCTGATCGACAGCGTAGTGGAGCGCGAGAACTCAACCATGACGGAAGAGAGCTCAGACCATCGGTCTAATGAGGAGCTCGATTTGAATGTATTCCCAGATGCTATCCAGCAGAGCTGGTGAGCAGTTACGATGCGCACGCCCGGTACGAGCATCGCGGTAGGACAGCAGACGCAATCATTGCAGATCTAGAAGAGGAGAGAAGGCTAGCCCGCAAAGTGTTGCAAGGCATAGCTGAGTACAATAGGGATCAGCAGCGCAGGCTAGGAGCCAGAGGCAAAGCATGGAGCTGCACGAGGTACAGCGAGTGCTGAACTTAGCTGGCCCAAACTGAACGGATCATGAGAGAGCACTAGAGGGAGACTTGACGTTGAGCGAGCTTCTCATGAAACGGCTGCTCGACAATACAGCAGTAGAGCAGAGTGCCACTGCACTAGCGACGTCACTGCTCACAGGATTAGGGGCGAATCAAGGCTCAAAAGGCCAGGCCAAAATACCAATTGTTGCCAAGCAACTCGATAAGTACCAACCTCATGACGACCCATACAGCTTTGTTGAACAGTTTAAGCAAGTCTGCGAAGCCAATGGCCTCAACGACCAAACTCAACGCTCGCAAGCATTCGGGCTTTGCCTAGGCGACAAGGGTAGGACGTGGTATACGAGCTTAGACACTGCAGAGCGAGCCAACTTCAATGACCTCAAGGATCTCTTCGTCAAGAGATTCGTTGAGCCCGGATACTGTGATAACCTGCTAGTACGCTTGATGAACGTCAAGCAGAAAGAGAAGGAGGACATCCGCGACTACGTGACCCATGTGAGGAGTCTCTTTAAGAGAATCCCTCTAGGTGAGCGACCGACTCACAGAGCAGTTTCGACTGTATTCATCAACAGAATTCGAGATGAGGAGTTGTATAAGGCTCTGGCAGGCAATTCAAGCTTGCAGCGGGACACTTTGAGGAAGCCATCAGAGTCGATGATCAGCTGAAAGAGTGAAGCTCCGGGAGCTCAAATCTAGAGGAGACCAACTCGCGAAGCTTAGAGAGAACGTTAGGCTCTAGCGAGCGGTCAATCCCATCATCCCAAGATAAGGGGAAGGCTACCGAGACAGACCAAGGCTTGGCTGAGGTCAAAATGGAATTAGCCAAGTTACAAGACATGTTGAGATGACCAACACACCTGCATGTCCAATGCGTGTACTGTGGCAGAAGCCACTTGCCGGCCGAGTGTCAAGACCCTAGGTCACGACCTTGTGCTAACTGTGGTAGGTTCGGCCATGATGTCGCGCATTGTAGATTACCAAGAAGACTTCCATACTCGCAACCCTATGGCCAGCCTTACCTAGCAAACAGCCTGCAACCATTCTTCGGAAGGGGAGCCCCATTGACTCTTCCCGCGCCTAACGATATGAAACCAACCGTCCCTAGAATGGACATAAATCCTACAGGCATTCCTAGACCGCCGGGTCCTTACGTGACCCACCCACCGAGCGATGCTCCAGTACACTACATGGAGGAGCCGAACAATGAAGAGACCTACATATACCCTTACGTCTCGCATGACGATGAGGGCAACACGGTCCTCATGGATTATCGACCCGTGCCGGTGATGGCGTTAGGACGAGGATGGGGTAGAGGCCTAGGAGGGCAGCTGTAGGATCCAGTCACTTGTTGGACTTGTGGTCACCCCGGTCATGTCTCATCATGCTGCCCTGAAAGAGAGCAACAAAATAGAGACAAGGCTGACCAAAGGTGCGCAGAGTGCAGAATCACCCATATTTTCATAGATTTCCCAAAGCGGAAGCCATCCTCTAGCTCAACCAACTTGCCATCTGTCCCATTGGGGCTATTTGGTGTTGAAAACCCCGATGGGGAGGCCACACCTATTCCATTGCGGGTCATGACCCGAGCCCAAACGAAGCAAGCCAGCATCACTCTGCCAGGACCTAGCAATCTTGACACAACCTCCATAGGGAAGAAAAGCCGCAAGCAGAAAAAGAAGAGATCGGAAGCTAAAGTCACACTAAAAATCGAGAGTGCTACGACTTTGCCTGCGGGAAAGAAGGTTTCAAACACAGAGGCAGAGACTTCAGTCCCTAAGACGGCCGAAAAGGGAAGCACTAAGGTAGGGGAATACCCGCATCCAAAGTGACAGTTACATGCCATAAAGAAGGTGAAGGAATGGGTGAAGGAGGCTCAAGAGCATCTCAAAGATGCTGAGCCAATCATAGTGGATGAGATCAATGATCTCTCCAGCGTAAGCACGCCAATATCACCACCTCAACCTAAGTCGGCAGAAGCAACTGCGCCACAAGCAGTGCCACTAAGACCAAGCCTTGACACGACAGAGCCGCAGATCAGCCGCAGCCATTGGCCCGGACAACCTATGTTAGGGGAAGGACGAGTATCCAACAATCTCCTGACCATGCTAGTGACTACCCTTGTAACACTTAGCCTCGGAGATTTGCTTAAGAAGCATCCTACCCTATGGCAAGATCTTAAGGAGTGGGTTGAAGGGTCACAAGAGGAGGTCACGGCAGACCCTCAAAACCATGATGCAGAAACGCAATTACCAAGTTTGATGCTGCACTCTATGCCTAAATCCTTGCATGTCAATGCCTTTTGGGAGGGCTCTGAGATGCATGCGGTCTTACCGGTCCTAGACCTAGGCGACACAACAAGAAAGGGGATTGTAGGCATGGGAGCTGGGGTTAGTGTGCTTAGCCATGCAGTGCTTCAGACTTGGGGAAACCCGCCTGTTGAAGCTGCTAGGTTTAATGTCACGCTAGCAAACGGTATGAGAGTGAAGCCATTCGGGGTACTGAAGAATTGGCCAGTGAAGATCACAGGTGTCCAGTTCTCTGTCGACTTTATAGTCATGAAGGGAGTGGACTACGATGTCCTATTAGGCCGACCCTGGATGCGCAACACTAGAGTCATCAAAGATTGGGGTAACGGCTTGATCTTCCTTGGCAATAGAACGGACGCCGTAAGAATAGAGATGGACACTTGGAAGACCTCACCAGTCGACCTAGACGCCATCTCTGCTATGCTCAAGGGGAACACTCAGGTCAAGACGTCCTATGGGCCCTTGACCAAGTATATCCCATGCCCAGAGGACGAGCGGGATTGGATGCACGTTCTTGTTACAATCAACCTACCATTCTCATATCAAGAGGCATGTGAGCAGGCCATCAAAATGATTGGCAAGTCTAACGAAGCACTCTCTACACCAGTCTGCATGATGGCAGGAAGCCGCTGGGAGAAGCCTAAGCTTGTCTCCTTCCAAGTGCCGTCCAACAAAAGGGAACTCTAGGGAATACTGGAATACCTAACAAACCAGCTAGCTGGCAATCCAGCTGCAAATTTCAAACCACTCCAAGATCTCTTAGAGGAATCCAAGTGGCAATGGACTAGAGTGCACGATTTAAACCTCACGTATAACTAGGCCCTAGTCCCCGACCAACGGCATGAGACATACCAAACCCTAGGAGAGGACGAGCAGTCGGACGACAAAGATTCTAGCGATGAATACAAAGGCTGCCAATCCTTCAATGATGAGAGCAAGGGTGAAGTGGATACCATAGAATACAACACTGAAGGATGAGAAATTGAGCAGATATGAGCAGACGCCAAGGCCCGGAAAGGGAAGACCCCTAGAGTAGAGCGAGGAGTCATGCGCATGGAATGTGATTGCGCTTGGTTGGAATGCATGTGAGCCATAGACCTTAAGCAAGCAAGCCTAGCCCAACCAGGAACGACATCAATACTTAGGACCGAATCACCATCTGAACTGCGGCCACCGGGGGAGACCACCTCTCCTAGCGAAGATGGAGGGTTTGACTCGTAATCGAAAGTTAGTTCGGATAGTGATCCAGAGATCCCTAGGCTGACCACGGCCAAATGTACCAAGGGGGACCTACCCGTCCACCTGAGGCACAGACGATTAAAGTAGGAAAGGGCAAAGCAACCCAGGGATACACGATCAGAAGAACAACGAAAGCCGCAGGACCTCCCTAAACACTTCACAAAATTCAAAAAAGGGGATAGGGTAGTAGTTCTGTTAGGTGCCAAACATCAAGGGCAGACGAGCGAACCAATCAAAGGACCAACCAAGGTCAAAGAGGTAGACCTATCCCAGGAAGGGGAAACACCCCGATTAGTGTTCATTGCCGAAGATTTGACTAGTGAAGAAGAAACGAGTCTTGTTGCTCTCTTGCAAGAGTACATAGACATGTTTGCCTGGTCCTTAGAGGAGCTACAGGGGGTAGATCCAACTGTTGTGACTCACAACATACCCATGACGTCGGATGCGACGCCGGTCAAGCAGTGACCGTACCCTATGAATCCAAAACACGCTCATGCTATCAAAGAGGAAATTGACAAGCTAATGAGAGCTAGATTCATTTACGAAATTGAGCACACAGACTGATTATCACCCATAGTCATTGTGATGAAGAAGAACGGAAAAATCCGAATGTGCGTTAATTACAAGAAAGTGAACGCTGCTACGAAGAGAGACAACTATCCATTTCCATATACTGAGCACATGCTCGAGAGAGTGGCAGGCAAGGAAGCCTACAGTTTTTTGGATGGCTTCTCAGGGTACAACAAGGTGCAAGTACATCCTGTGGACAGGCACAAGACCGCCTTTGCCACTGAGTGGGGTGTCTTTGCATACAAAGTCATGCCCTTCAGGTTGACCAATTCCCCCGCCACTTTTCAACATCTCATGTGCACTATATTTAAGGACATGCTTCACAAGGAGTTAGAGGTCTTTGTCAAACGACTTGTGTGTCCATTTGACCTGGATCAAACACTTAGACAAACTTCGCGCAGTCTTTGAACGGTGTCACTTATATCACCTCTCCTTGAACCCCTTGAAGTGTCAGTTTTGGGTAAAGCACGGATGTATCCTAGGACACGTGGTGTCGAAGAGAAAGCCCGATGCAAGAGCTGGTTTGACAAGCATGTCAAACAGCGCGAGTTTGAACAAGGTGACTTAGTGCTCCTTTACTCAGTTAAGGGGCATAAGCAAAAAATGAAATTCAGAGGTCTCGGACCCTTCAAGGTTCGTGCGATTAGCCGAACCGGCAATGTCGAGCTTGAGACACTAGACGGTGAGGGAATAGGCTTCTTCAATGGCAATCGTGTCAAGAAGTACTACCCTCCCACGCATCCTTTGCATGAGCCGCCATTGTTAGAACCGCCGGTCAAAGTACGAGTAGCCACAATCACTGAAATCAACGAAGAAGATGAGGAAGCCATAGAACCCACTTACCTCCGTATCACGGTCACTAGCAAGCAAACATGCGCTTTCAACGCCTTAATCGATGAGGGAGCAGACTTCAATGTCTTAACCCACGGTCATTGGATCCAACTTGGCAAACCGCTACTTCAACCCACAACTGCCAAATTAAACCCATACGGAGCCCACTCATACGCACTTCTCGGCAAGCGCAGAGTCGCCGTTTCTATCGAGTCTGAGACTGTTCCAATGCTTTTTTACGTATTACCAAGTGCTACAGATGCAGACACGGAGTCATTGCTAGGGTGAACCTTCAAAAAACAGACTCACTGCAATATTGATTATGAGTCACAGCGCATCCACCTAGCAATAGGCAACGTGTGCATTGTCACAGCTTTCAGCTAGGGCTGCGCAACACCATCACCGTCTGCAAAGCCACCGGTAGAACTAACCATAGGCAAGACCAAGGAGGGGGGTAGTGCGCGGCCGCCACTCCTCGACTCCCATAAATCGCAACCCACAGCAGCAGCCGAAGCTAACACCCAACAGCCTCACCTCCAATGGGTGCCTAAACAGCCGCAACCATCGCGTAGGAGTCAACGCTCCTATCCTCAGAAGACCCAGAATTCTAAACCTAGGAGGCCAAAACGCAATCACAGGAAGCATCGCGTGATCAAGCAAAGCTGGGTCCCTAAAGCCCTCTTGCATGCCCAAGGCTATTATGAGGGAAATACATGGCTGTGGATCCCTAAAGCCCCCACAGCCAAACACACTCTTCACACACCACCCTCAAGCTTGATCAGCCCACATCCCATAACACCTCAAAACCATAAGCCGCAATGCTCTCCACAGCCCCAGCCATCCGACTCATCTACGCTTCAGGCCAAAAAAGTCGCACAGGCCTATCGGCCCAAGCAACAGCCACCATCACAGGAGGCATCATCCGACCCAATCAATCCGACTCCCCAAAGCAAACCTGAATGCAGCAATCCATTTGTTGTGATGGACCCTAACCCACCTATATTCCAAATAGCCAAACTGCGGACTCAAGGAAACTCCCAACCGCCCATTTTCATTGTGAAAAGCGCTTGTTCTGTCAAACCTCAACCACCTATCGGCCTTACGCCCTCCTACGAACGAAAATCCTTCCTAGCGCTAGCCGCTGACCTTGCGGAGGACACCGGTGATGACGTGGTAGAATGCATTAAATGACTCGATGCCACCTTTCTGTCGCTAGTCTTCAGCTATGACCGCTTGGACTTAGGTCTATTAGAAGAACCCTTTGCAATGGAAGTGCGCAATATGCCTTGCTCCTAGGAGACCTTTGAATTCGCATTTGCAAAAGCTTCTCGCTTCGCTGCTGAGTTGATTCGTAGCGAGATCTCCAAGGAGCAAGCCATCAAACAGCACCTTATCACGTCGTACGATCCACAAACCACTTCTGCTATCACTGACCAAGAAATCACAGAGTTATCACACCTTGCTGACACTAGATCACCTTTCTTGAGGCAGTGGTACGCTCTTAGGCTGCAATGGGCAGTTGAAGGATGTCGCATAATGACCAATAAACAACAGAGTATGACCCCACTTACATCGCGCCCACCTCGTATAGAGTGTTAACCACTCTTCGGGGCCGACCTATGGATGAGCACATAAAGGGGCATCCCTACCTTGACCGCCTCTTAACAGAGGAAGAACTCCACATTGCGAGTCGGGTCGACTCTGGTGACTTCCTCACAAATGTTCTCACATACATCACGCACGTGGGAATTCGACCCTTTGATTTGGACCGCGCCGCTCGATTGGAATACAATCCAAATTTCTATACTTGGCTCCTTCACAAGTAACTCCCATCCCAATCTGCCGAAAGCCCTTAACCTTTTGACCCTCAATCCTAGGAAGGATTCTTTTCACGATGGAAGGGGAGGGGGTAAGGTGGAATGAGGTGGAATGAATCATATGAGAAAGGAATCAAAGGGGATAAATCAAAGTAAAATTAGCAACAAGCATAAACAGGTAGTATGAAAAAACGGATGGGGTAGGAAAATGGGCAGGAAAACTTTGAAATAAAGGGAAAAAAGTCCAAGTCTAAAAAGGAAAATCTACATGGCTTCCTAAGGAATTCATTCAAAAATCATAGAGTTTTTCTTTTCCCACAATCAACGAATTGACATGTGGAAAATACTAATGAAAGTTACGATTTATGGCAGGAGCATAAAATGTCGCAGGAAGACCGCGCCCATCGACTCCCATTCACAGACGAGGAAAGGGAGCAATACCACATCCATCTAGAGAACCGCGCCTTCAACCAGCTCAAATTCCAAACCATCCACAACATAGAAGTCATGGTGGCCAAGGAGGAAGCGGCTAGGAGGGTGGTGGAACAATGCAACCTCACAAAGTATCTTGAAAAGTTCTCGCAAGAGCCAGACCACCTAAAGTGCGTGGAGTTCCTCAGAACATACAACTCAGACCAAGAATGTGGTATTGTAACAGTGGGCAGAGGAGAAGCCGCAAAGCAGGTACAGGTTCGGTTACATCCAGCCTTGGTGGAGAAGGCTTTGGGATTGGTACCAAAGATGGAGAGGAAACAAAAAAGGGATGTTTATGCCATGCTGAAAATGAAGAAGGAAGATGTGCTTACAAATGACGGCATAAGCATCCAGGATATCCCTGATGCAGAAGCCAAGATGCAGGCCAAGCTGATACATGTGCTCTTCTCCAGCCAGCGTTACAATTCCTTGATGCATCAAATTAGCGTGCCGGTGCTGGAGAATGTAGCAGCTCATACCCTAGACGAAGTAGATTGGAATGGGTACGTGCAAAAAACGATTGATCAAGCGGCCAAAGCGTTGGCCCTAGGAAGTGTACTAGCTGGAGGAGAATCTCTGACTTCTAAAGTTATGGAAAGAAAGAAAGCCTCCTTCATCAGTTATGGAGGTGTCTTGACTGCACTCATCCAGGAGGCAGTGAAGGAAGCATAGGAGGCGGAAGAAGGAGAAGGAGAAACACCAGAGAGGTCGCCTCCTCACCAGGATAAGGATAGGTCCACCGATAGAACTGAGACAGAAGGAGAAGGGGAGGGACAAACTAGCAAAGAGACAACCAGGAAACCCAAGAAGAAGACGACCCAGAGAAAGAAAAAGGATGACGAAGGCAGAAAGAAGGAAAGAGAAGACTTGGAAAGGGCAAAGAAAGAGTCCCTAAAAGAACCCAAGGAGAGAGAGAGGACGAAAAGACAGGAGGAGGAGAAGGAAAAAGAAGAATTGCAAAAAGCTAAGAAGGCGTCGAAACAAGAAGCAAAGGAGAGGAAAAGGAAGGAAAAAGAAGAAAAATGGAAAAAGAAGGAAGAGCAGAGAAAAACGGAGGAGGAAATAAAGAGAAAGGCGGATGAGGAAGAGGAAGAGCTGCAAAGGAAGGAGGAAGAGGACTTGGCGAAAGCCACACACCGGTCCATCGAGCAACAGAGCCGAGCAGATGAACTAGGAAACCTGAGCCCTCATAGAGAAGAGAGGCCAGGGTCTAGCACATAGGTGCCAGAGTTTGTGCCACCTCCAGTCCATGAGGGCAAGGGCAAGGCCCCGATTCATCCAATTCCTACCCTCCTGGTGCCTTCCGCTGAATCCACCACCATCACCCCTAGCATCCCGACCAGTGCCGACGTATCAAACTTCATGGTATGGATGCAGTACTTCATCAACAAAGAGATGGGCCAGGGACAGAGCACAGAAACCACGGCCACAGGACAAAAAAGGCCAGCTACGGATGCGGAATCCAGGCAAGAGCCCAAAAGGCAGAAAGAAGTGCTTAAAAATAGCCAAAAATTCCGAATCTCACGGGAAAAATAGACTTCGTCAAAGGCGGCGGTTGCAATCAGTATGATTTTAAGCGGCAATGCCCAAAATTGCTTAAAAGACCCACTAGACGACAGTTGGTGAATTTTCATAATTTTTTGACTTGTCAAACGAGACCCTAGGAGATGCCTGGTAGTGTGGGACTTCAAGACGGACGCCCAGACTTCAATTCAGACGCCGAATGCGGGGGATAGGCCGGCCAAGGTCAAGTGAGAATGGACTTTAAAAGTCCAAAGGGCATGCCTTTTGGGGGCTCCCTTTAGGGAGCCCAACTAAAAAATCAAAATCATTGGGGGGAGGGGAGGCCATTTTTTTCAGCGTGATTAGAAAGAGGGCGCAATCATCCCACGCTTGATGGAGAGGGGGGTTGGAGAGCCTGCAAACAACCCCCCCAAACTGTTTACATGCCTGAGATGCATTCAATCTTTGCTCCCTATTGCTTGGTTCCATTTGTGGAATGGATGCATGGTTGTGGAGATCAAAATTCAGTATTTCTCTCTCCTCTTTCTCTCTCCTACATAGAGGCACTTCATGTGGCAAGAATCAAGAAGAGAATTCGGTGATGGATGCTTTTTCGAGAGGCATCGGATTGTTCCAAGGGGTTGAGGAGGCTGAAATCTGAAGATCTATGCTAAAATCCATGGCTCGTTGATTGTAATAGTGCCAATTAAATATTCAAAAAACCCAAAACATGCAAAAAGGTGGTATGCTCTATTTTATGAAAGAATTTTGCTTGTTTTTTATCGTTCATGGTCTAAATGGTGTGCATATGGGCTGAAATTTTATTTGAATGTTCCTTGCATTATGTTTGAGGGCCCCAATTACTATTATGGAGAACCGTATTGATTTACTGCAATTAGAAATTTTCAAAACCTGAAAAAACACTAATTTTGATGAAAATTGAGTTTCTTTGATTTTGAGTGGGAAAAAATGAGTGGACATGGGATAAAATAAGGAGAAATGCTGAGTTTCAGTTCAAATGATCAATCATTAGAAAAAAACCAGAAAATGCTGAGTTGAGGGATGCCTCCTATGTTGTTCTACATGGTGAATTACATCAAAATGTGTAGGGTCTCCCTTTGAGGAGTCTGAGAAGGTTAAGGGTTGTACTACAAAACATGATACAAATGCAAAATGTATGTACGATCGCAGGGCAATGTGTCCTGTAGATGCTCCTAACCGCGAGGCTGTGGGGTTGTCTTGTGTATGTTAAAGGTTCGACTAGTGCTATAGCCAGTGCCGACCCATTTTAGGTCCCATCAGTGGCGTGTCTGGCGGGAGCCGCCAACAAGTGGTGGTTCTTGAATCTAGGATTTTTAGAGACCAAATATTTGATTTATGTCCTCTGACAAGGACTGTCAAGCCGAAATACAAAAAGCAGAATGTGTTGAGAGGGCTAGACGGTGGTTGGAGATTGTAAGATGCTATTCTCCTCAAAGGAGCAGCCCGTTACACATAAGTGGCAGTGGTTCTAGTAACCTAAGTGTCACAAGTAGCTCTTTGAGTGCAAGTGGAAGTCTTGGTACTTCCCTACTTCCAGTTAATCAACCCACAATAAGTGGGCTTGTAGTTGCACCTACACAAACTCCTGTTGTCAATCCGGTTGTAGTCATGGCACAACCCATCGCAATTCCAACAGGGACACCAGATTTATCGGCATTAGGAGCACCGTTGCCAATTTTCCATGGGTTAGCAGAAGAAGATGGAGAACTCCATATTAAGGAGTTTTAAATGCTCATGTTCAACTATCGGATCCAAGACGAAGGACACCTAATGATGTTCTTCAACATGACGTTAAAAGGAAGAGCGCAAGTATGGTATCATGGTCTAGAAGCTGGAACCATAACTAGCAGTGCCTAATTCTTCACGGCTTTCCATAAAGAGTTTTCCCCTGAGAAGGGTGGACAGTATTGGTTGCATGTCTTGTAACATGCCAAGAGCCAAATGAGAATGTCCATGCCTATGCTGAGAAACTAAAGCAAGTTCTTTGTAAACTCAATACTTATATTCCCATTCCAGCGGCTGCACAATTGCAATATTTCCTACATGGATTGGATTTCAATATCCAAGTGCAACTTAGTAGTGTTGCTTTACATTGACACTGCGATTACCCAAGCAGAAGGAGTAGAGTCACACTTACAAGGATAAATTGGAATGGTAATAATTTGGCCTTGACCAATGGGAGTCAAGGGGACCCCATGTCAAATGCGAATGGGAGACGGAGTATCATGCGGAATTTGCCTATGTTACCAGCCCCTCCTAGTATGACTATGCCCATGGCTAGTAGTCAGGTGGCCTCACTAAATAGTGGTGGAAGCCAAACAATGAATCCTAATGTTGTCCCAGTAGGTCAGCGGGCCAATTCCTAATCAAGTGATTAGGCCGATGGGACGACAGATAGATGATAACAGCTATGAGTCGAGTGCATCTAATGTCCTTGGCGAAGCTAAGGACATGATGAAGCATTATACCGATATGATTTCTAAACAATACAGACAAATAGCTGTGGACGTCGATTTTCTTAAGAAGTAGCAGAATTTGATAGGGAGTCGACGCCCTAAGGAGGGTGCCCCCCTCAAGATTCAGCTGTAAGTGGTGTGGTGGCCAACATTTCCCTAGTAATTGTCCGAAGGTTAAATGCAATATTTGTTGAAAGTCTCACCACTTAGCTGCTACATGTTGGAGTAAGATCAGTTCTCTCCAACAAGGGAGTAAAAAACTAAGTCTAGTTAACTATTGTGCACAAGGGAATAATCTCCAACAAGATGAGGGACCAAGAAAAATACTACAACGAGGAAAAGCTACTGTAGAGGAGTTGCCTCATGGCAGTGGAGTCAGCCTTATTGAGGCCGTATGTGTCAATGATGCTGAAACATCTAATCTACGAGCCGTAACAAGAGGTCAAAAGATCAAAGAGGGTGACAAAAGAGTTGTAAAACCTATCAACAAGGGAAGCCCTAAGCAAGATGCTAGGGAAAGCAAGTCTTGAATTGTGATATGGAAGGTGGACCTTTAAGACCTGTTGGGAGTAAAGTTGATCCCGAGAAGGATAAAGGATTGCCAAGAAAGAAGATAAATGTTAAAAAAGAGGCACCAAAGCCGATTGAAAGACCAAAGGAGAGAATGGTTTGGCACGAGAAGAGAACTTTGGCTAATTACGACGACTTTGACCTTGCAAGTTCTCTTTGGGAAGTTAAACCAAACGTAAATCTCCTACAATTGATTAAACTTTCTCCAAGAGTATGCAAGGAATTCAAGAAAATCCTGTGTCTAGGGTATATTGTAGAACCTTTGGGCATAGCTAGAGTGGGAGAATATTGGTTGGATAATGCTGAAAAGCATTGCCCTAGGGTTCTAGCATATGTGGATGTAATATTAGTGGAGCACGCTATCATGGACACTGGATCCTTCGTCAATATCATGAGTTCAGATTTTTTGGAGAGGTTAGGTCTAGAGATCGTAAAAGATGGCTCCACACTTCTTAGGATGGCTGATGATAGTCTAATACAACTGGAAGGTTGCATCACTAAAGTCCACCTTACAGTTGCGAGCATGGAATGCTATCTGGACTTTAGGGTGATAAGGTTTGCAGGATGTCCTAGCTATCAAGTTTTGCTAGGCAGGCCATGGATTCTATAGACAGACTGTCAAGTCAATATATTAGCTAGTCGAGTGATTCTAGGTCAAGATGCCCATCATGTAATAGTGGATGCTTGCCCTGAGTCTCCTCAAAGTGAGAGAGCTCCATTATCCTCCACTGAACTAGAAATAGTAGATGATCCATCTGGTAGTGAGACGTCATCGAGTGATGGATCTAAGCAAGGGTCCACTATAGAGGATATTTATTAGATAACCTTGAATGAGCTGATAGAGCCTCAAGATCGAATAAGAGATGCGGACGTTATTGAGTTGGATTTTGCGGCCAATCAAATTAGGTTCCATGCTCAGTTTGGAAGAGAGAAAGGATTATGTGTCATTGATTCAGGAGTTTCGCAACATCTTTGCTTGGAGATATGATGAACTTAGGGATATTCCTCCCAGTCTGGCTATGTATACCATTCCTGTAAAGGAAGGTACCCGTCCGTACGTCAAAAAGTAAGGCATATGCCTTTTGAACTAAGGGACGGGCTGTTTGAAGAGCTTCAGAAGTTGCGAAATGCAGGTTTGATCTTCCCAATTCAGTATATTGAATGGTGTTCGCCAATTGTGATTAGAAAGAAGAAGAATAATCAAATCCGGCTTTGTATAGACTTTAGAGAGATAAATAAACACACTGTTAGATATTACTACCCATTTCCATTTATTGACCAAATTTTGGATCAATTGGCCGGTAGGGCAATATATTCGTCTATGGACTGCTTTGCAAGGTATAGCCAAATGGCGATTGCTGAGCAAGATAAGTTGAAATCAACATTTATCACTGTCTTTGGTACCTTTGCATACCATGTGATGGCATTTGGGTTATGTAATGCACTTGGTTCGTGGCAAAGGATAGCCGACAAGACCTTTGGTGAGGAGTTGAGAGTATTCATTGACGACCTAGGGGTAGTCACCATAAGAGAAAGGCAGTTGATTATTTTACGGAAGTGTTTCGATTGTTGCAGACAATTTTGCGTAGCTCTCAATCCACGGAAGTGCATCTTTGGAGTGCCTTATGGGCTATTGTTAGGCCATGTGGTCATATTTGTAGGGACTGCGACTTACCCTGAAAAGATCAAGTTCATAGTTGCCATGAGTCTGCCAGGTACTCCAAAGGAAGTGCATAGCTTTCTGTCATCCGTAGGGTATTATTGGAGGTTTTCAATGCCTTGGTAGAAAGAACATTGCCATTGACAAACCTATTGTCCTTCAACTGTCAGTTTGCATGGAGTGATGCTTGCAAAGTATCTTTTTACGATGTGAAGCAGGAGCTTGCCAAAGCACCTGTATTAAAAGCACCTAAAAGGGGCGAAATATTCTATATATTTTCAGTAGCAACCATGTATAGTGTTAGCTACTTCCTATCTCAAATTTGGGAGGAGAAGTGGTACAATCCAATAGCTTTTGCTAGTCGGAAGTTGGGCATATCGAAAATTAGCTACACCTATATGGAGAAGTTGTGCCTTTGCGATGGTATTTGTGACCAAAAAGTTTAGACACTACATTCTTTATGAGAAGGTGGTTTTTTATATGAAGGTGGAAGGGCTTCGATTGTTGTTGAATAAGTTATAGCCGCCTGATCATTTAGTAAAGTGGTTAATCACTTTGCAGGAATTTGATTATGAGATTAAGAGCAAGCTGCCGAAGCTATAGGGTTTTGTCGAGTGTCTTGTTGATTTCAGAGAGCCAAAAGAGGTCTCGACTAAAGGAATTGATATGGAAAGTTTGCTCAAGATTGATACGGCATCTATTGCCTCCTAGTATGCTACTATAACACACTATCTTTCTACGGGAGAGACTGGAGCTACTTTATCAAAATCAGAGAAGAGAAAAATTAAACAGCAGGTGCTGAAATTTTCCTTGATCGCAGGAACACTATATCGGCATGGTGTTGATGATATCTATTGTCGCCGATGTGTGATACGTGACAAGGTTCCATTTATATTAGAAAAGTGCCATGACTCTGCTTGTGGAGGGCACTTTCCTGGGTGGTTAACGGTGCAGAAGACTTTAAGAGCTGGATATTGGTGGCCATCCATTTTCCATGATTCATTTGACTATGTCAAGAGATGTGATACATGTCCAAGACATGATAGTAGAGAGAATAGAAAACGTCCACTTACGCTGATTATGGGTGGCTACCCTTCCATTTGAGAAGTGGGGCATTGATTTTGTGGGGCCTATTACCCCATTGTCTACTACTCAGAAAAGATACATTATAGTGGCAACTGATTACTTTACAAACTGGTCAGAAGCATAGGCATTGAGGAAGGACAATGCAAAAGAGATTGCCCATTTCCTACTTGAGCAAATCATCTGCCATTTTGGTCCACCAAAGGACATAGGGTCGGACTGTGGAACCCATTTTTTTAACAAGGTGATTAAAAGCCTGACTGAAGCATGGAAAATTAAGCATAACAAGACGACACCCTATAATTCGCAAGCCAATGGACAAGTTGAAAGTACCAATATGCAACTTGTGGGTTCCTATCCAAAATAGTTTCCGAAAAGAAATAGGACTGGGATACAAAATTATATGTGGCAGTTTGGGCATATAATACGATGTTTAAATGAGCCACTACCCACAACCCATTCAAATTATTTTATGGGGAGGAGTGTGTCTTGCCCTTAGAAATTTTGTTTTTGCCGACCATAAGATTCAAAATCAATCATTCTTTGGGTTATGAAGATGCACCAGGAGGTGGCTAAACGTAGATTGTAGATGCCCACTTGGATGAAGATGCCCACTTGGATGAACTTAAATTGTAGAGTCTGTTGCACCAGGAGGTGGCTAAACATCGGATGAAGTGGTTGCATGATCTAAAAGCAAAGAAATATACCTTTAAGAAAGGGCACTTAGTTCTATACTATGATGCACGTAGGGAGCTATTTCCAGGAAAGCTGGAACCTAGATGGGATGGCCCTTACAAGATAGTTCGGTTAGGTAAAAATAAATCCACGATTTTATTAGCTGATCTACAAGGAGTGGAATTTAAGAATAAGGTCAATCTTAATAATATTAAGCCTTATTATTTTTGAATATGCTAACGCGCTAAATGCATCGCAGGTCTATGCTGGGGCTGATTTGAGACCTAGAGGAGAGCTTAAACTAGTTGATGGGGCGGTTAATCCCTTATTTGGAGCACCCATATCTCGAGCAAAGATATTAGCAGGGGAAGCTTATCTGGTGGAGCAAGGGATACAAAGTGATTGAGCAAGATGAGGGTACCTTTGTGTGGGAGATCAAAGTTTTCTGCCATCACTATTTGCAGATTTTGACAAGCATCTGTGTTGAGTTTAATGAAGAAGGTGGGATGGAGCCGTCAGTTCATCCTCTAAATATGTTGAATTTTGACTATCATAATTACGAATAGGGGAGGTCTTGATGGCTGGCTGTGTAAACCCATTATGGACATGCACGTTATACTTTGATGGAACATCGCATGGGCCTAATAAAAAAGGGAGTGTAGGAGTAGCTATCCAAGATCCCTGACGTAGGGTTGCAATGAAATTAGATGTTTATATCGGGGTAAGATTCACTAACAACATGGCAGAGTATAAAGCCTTGATTATGGGATTGAATATTGCCAAGAAAGGTGGTACTTGTTGGTGGTTGTTGGTAAAGGGGGATTCCCAGCTAATCTTAAATCAACTTAATGGGGCATATACAATCAAGAATCCCATCCTTTTATGTATCATCGCACTGCTATAACCCTACATGATGAATTTGAGAGCGTATCTCTTTAGTTCATTCCACATTATTGGAATCAGTTTGCGGATTCCTTAGCTAATTTTTCTTATGAAGAGGACCTCTTCTTCAACTATGGTCCTAGTCCGGATGTTGTTCTTGATAACAAGATGGGACCTGGTCGCTTGTGGGGAATGTTATTAGACCACGTGTTATATGGCAGGCGATGGTTGATATGGGTAATGCAAAGAGCAGCCAAGACCCATCTACCACTATTATCCTAAACCCATAGGTTGATCAGACGACATGTTATGCGCACGTCTCTTGCTGTATATGCAGGAGGTATGGGTCACAACTTGATGCATTTAGTTTAGGGTTGAGAGTCCTCTTTTTCCCCTTGGAGTGCAGCGTATTTTTGTATATCTACCTTCTTCCAAGGAGGAATCTATATGAGCTGGTTTGCTTTATTTCTTTAGGCCAAGAGGGCTAGTTGTTTTAAGGTTTTAATGATCTATTTCCTTAGGCTAGGAGGGCTAGCTTGTTTGCAGTGAAATGTGCTATTTCTTTAGGCCAAGAGGGCCCCATGTCTATTTGGTGCAGGCACAATTAATGTTTTTTATTGTAGTGATTGCATCATACAAGTTGACGAAGTTGCTGGAGAGCCTTTGCTGCAAAGGAGCTTCTTGTGCCCATTCCATATACTTTCGTCCCCTTTTCGAGTCTTTTCCCTTAAGCAATTAATTATATATGTGCATGTAAGGGTTACTTTCTTTTGTTTATTGGGAACCGGCACTCGAGGCATGAAGTCCCAGGTTTAGGCTGCTCCGTATGTCTGGAGGAGGTCTAAGTAGTCATTGCCTCCTACAAAGGCATTGTTAGGCATTGAAAGACCTGTTTAGAAGGCAATTCTAGTGACCCTATTTTGCTGACCTGCTAGGCGGCCATTCTAGGAGTTCCTCTTAGTTGTGAGGCAATTAGAGAAGCCTACTACAATAATGATGAAAAGAGGAAAGACCCTAAATATCTGAAAGACAATATTTGAATATACGGAGCTGTGTAAAAAGGGGTTCTAACCCCTATAAAAATAGAAAAGGAAAGCACGAAAAATCCTTGAGCTATTGGTTATCGCCTTGCAAAGACCTGGTAGGTTCCTGGGGACGAGACAAGACCCATGGCCGATGCCTTGTCTTCCGAGGGGTGGCATCTAGCTGAAAAACAAAGAATATAAGAAGGTTGGAGCAAAAATAAAAGTGAGCTAAAGATGCAAAAGGAAAATGAATAGTGTCACCTTGCGAGGGCATGGTAGGTTCTTGGGTACCGAGACATGACCTGAAGCTGATGCCTTGTTCTCCTTGGGTCACTACGCTCAGCACCCTCCTTTTTACACGCCCCAATATGGAAAATAAGTGGCTAAAAGAGAAATGTACTAAAAGAAACTATTTCTTGATCGGGCTATAGGAGTTCTCGCCTAGTAGAACCTCCTAGTTGAGTTGTCCTTAGTTAGGTAGGTAGTTCAGACCACCACTTAGGATGACCTCTTTGCTTGTTCTTGATCAGGCTATAGGAGTTCTCGCCTAATCGAACCTCCTAGTTGAGTTGTCCTTAGTTAGGTAGGTAGTTCAGACCACCACTTAGGATGACCTCTTTGCTTGTTCTTTTTAGCTTGGCTGTGTTGGAGCAGTTGGTTGGTGACTAGCTTTAGACTTTCTGTCAGATTATGCTAGACCTACTCCTTGTGGATTTTATGCCTTGGTTTTGTCAGGGGGTAGAGTGAGAGCTATGATGTGTTTTGTTTCTTATCTTTTGTATCAGCTTGATGCTCTTTGTGGTTGTGTTTATGTGCAGATCTATTCGTGGGATTCGACGAGCTGAGTCGCCCTATCCCATGGTCGCCAATGACAGATGATTTTTTATGCCGAGAAGTGCTTAAAAATAGCCAAAAATTTCGAATCTCAGGGAAAAAATAGACTTCTCGAAGGCGGCGATTGCAATCAGTATGATTTGAAGCGGCAATGCCTGAAAGTGCTTAAAAGACCCACTAGACGACAATTGGTGAATTTTCATAAATTTTTACCATGTCAGAGGAGACCCTGGGAGATGCCCGACATTTCAAGACAAACACCCAGGACTTTTTGGACTTCAATTCGGATGCCGGATGCGGGGGATAGGCCGGACGGAGGCCAAGGCCAAGGTCAAGTGAGAATGGACTTTAAAAGTCCAAAGGGCATGCCTTTTGGGGGCTCCCTTTATGGAGCCCAACTAAAAAATCAAAATCGTGGAGGGGGGGGGACGTTTTTTTTTGCATGATTAGAAAGAGGGCGCCATCATCCCATGCTTGATGGAGAGGGGGGTTGGAGAGCCTGTAAACAAACCCCCCAACTGATTACATGCCTGAGATTCGTTTAATCTTTGCTCTCTATCACTTGCTTCCATTCGTGGAATGGCTGCTTGGTTGTGGAGATCAGAATTCAGTCTTTCTCTCTCATCTTTCTCTCTCCTGCATAGAGGCACTTCATGTGGCAAGAATCAAGAAGAGAATCGGGTGATGGATGCTTTTCTGGGAGGCACCAGATTGTTCCAAGGGGCAGAGGAGGCTGAAGGCTAAAGATCTATGATGAAATCCATGGCTGGTTGGTCGATACACAGTCCCAATTAAATACTCAAAAAACCCGAAACATGCAAAAAGGCGGTATGCTCTATTTGATGAAAGAAATTTACTTGTTTTTTATCGTTCAAGGTCTAAATGGTATGCACATGGGCTGAAATTTTATTTGAATGTTCCTAGAATTATGTTTGAGGGCTGCAATCACTGTTATGTAGAACCCGTATTGATTTACACCAATTATAAATTTTCAAAACCCGAAAAAACACTAATTTTGATGGAAATTGATAATTTCTTTGATTTTGAATGGGAAAAAATGAGTGGACATGGGATAAAATAAGAAAAAATGCTGAGTTTCATTTCAAATGATCAGTCATCAGAAAAAAGCCAAAAAATATCTATTTTCTACTAAAAATAAGTAGGAAAAATAGAGAAAAATAGGAAAAAATGGGTTTCTTACGTTTGAAAAAAAAATGGAAAAATAAGATTTATATATATGAATGTGTGATAGGGCCGAAGCATGAGGTTAAGCCTCAGTTTGGCCCTTTCCCTTTGTGTTAAAGTGCCTATTTATTGCTTTTACATACAAAAAATGACATAAAAGAACCTCTACACCTATGCACCGCAACAAAATTTAAACGATGAGGGGGAGGATGATGTTATACAATAGTTTAAATGCTGAAATGATAAAAATTCTGATTATTCTCTTTATGCATAACATGTAGGATGCTGTTTATTTAGAAATAATGGATCTAGCAAGAGGAGGTTCACCTTGGTGCTATGTACCTACAACGAAGCATTGTGTGTTAGCGGAAATTCATTAAAAGGGTTGTTTTTGCATGACACATAGGCTGATTGCAAACCATAATTGTTTGTGCACAATAAGGCATCCATCATTGCATAAATCATATACACATGGTATCTATTCTTGGTATGCATATCAATTGGTTGAAGTATAAATGACCCACGCTGAAGAGAGTAAGGCACCCAAGCTGTAGGTCTAGACGGTAGGTCCAAGAGGACAAGTAAGTAAGGACTGGTACATTCCTGGAATGATATAATATTGGTACCAAGAGCAGAGTTTGTTTTGTATGTGTTATATGTGTTAGCGACACATCGAGGGGCCAATCCCCAAGGTGTAGGAGGGTCGCAGTGGGGCCACGACAATCAGCCAAGGAATGTCTCCTATGTTGTTCTACGTGGTGAATTACATCAAAATGTGTAGGATCTCCCTCTGAGGATTTTGAGAAGCTTAAGGGTTGGACTACAAAACATGATACAAATGTAAAATGTGCATACGATGGTAGGGCAATGTGTCCTATAGACGCTTGTGACCGCGAGACCGTGGGGTTTTCTTATGTATGTCAGAGGTCCAGCTAGTATTATAGCCAGTGCTAGCCCATTTTAGGTCCCATCATTGTAATGAGGAGAAGGGTTGAAAATCATACAGGTGTAGTATTTCAAAATATGATTTTGGTGGTCCTTTCTTAGGAGCACTCTTCTTTCGAGGTTTAATGGTCTTTTTAGGCTTCAATGATTTGAACTTAGACTGGACTTTGGGCTCCCCCTTGTGGTATGGCTTAGTGGATGACCCTTGTATTGGACAAGGATGGTGTATGATTTCAATGCTTGTTGCTGATGATTCTGAGGAGAGTACAATGACACTCATCCCTCTAATTTCATTGACCAATATACTTAAGAAAAAATCACTGAAGATATGCAATACACTTCTAGTGTATGATGGTCTATGTGTTTATAGTTGTACACATAGCCTTACAACTTGAAGAAAGGTACTTGTTTTATTTTCCTGATGAAAAATATTTAGATTATGTAAGTATTAGCAGCAATGATGATTAAGCAATGTGCCTTAGTGCTTACAAGCACTCATTTGTAGCTCATGTTGCTAGAGATAGTAAATGTCGGTCTTAATGAGATTGATGATGACCATTAGAGTAGAGGAACCTCTAAAATGAAGTTCCCAGGTTCATAACTCACTTTGGAAGAGTTAACTCAGTGATTAAAATCACTGTTGATGACCAAACATTGAAAAAATTTGAAGATGGAAGAAGCTTGAAGCTCCTAGCTATGGCTGCCAGTGACTCACAAATAGGGTTTGGCTTATATCAGCCAATAGAGGTCAAATTTCCCAAAGCCCTCTTAGGAGTAGATGACCCACTAGGGGGGCTACAAAAGCCCTATGGTGGATGCCTTCAATGCATCTCCCACAGCCCACACTTCAGTACAAACTGGCTGCCTGCCCAGAACTACACTGTTTTGCATTTTTGATAATGCTGCTCACCACGACATCCAATTTCAGGGATTGACGTGCCACATTGAATTGCCCAATGCTTAGGAGAAGATCTCTAGAAGAAACTAGAGACTGAAATCCCTTCTATTGCCCACATCAACTCCTTCAAGGTCAGGGGGTCTGGCTAGCTATGGAGTTCGAAGGTCCAAAATGAGAGAGATGGAGATTGTCTTGTGTACTTAGTGGGGTTGAGATTTGAGGAAACTGAGGGGATCAGAGGAGGCTCTGATACCATGTGAAAAAGTAGAGTTGCAACATTGGAATATGTTTACAAGAGGAAGGAGAGAGCTCAAAGTACAAGAACAATATCTTGTTTACTAAGTTGCTTACAGGTACAACTTGGGTACACTCTCCCACACATGATAGTGATTCATAGGCTGCTGCTAATGCTATCCACACCCATTTGCCCTCATGCACCCTTACTTACAGTGGGTTCCTAGGCCTATCATATAACATAGACTAGGTCGTGCCTTCCAAGTGGTGGATTGGCTCAAGCACTCCATCCATCGCACTCCCACGAACTCTTATAACTGACCGCAATAGGTGCATTCCTCCTTGGGATGAGATGTCACCTCCCTATATAAATTTTACAGTCATGTCTAATGTTTCTGTATATGATATTCAACTAGTTTACGAATATAGGGCATGATTGATACACATTTTTCTTACTGTTTGCTCAAAGTCTGAAATCGTCTAATCAATGATATTCAATTGAAACTTGCCAAAGCATCGTACCTGTTCTATAGACAACTGACACTTCCATCTAATTGCCAGCTTGCATTGAGAGCAAGGACACGCAGCACACTGATTGAGATATGCCTTGCAATCTTGAGCATTATGAACATTATCGTTTTCCATTTTGTTTATGTTACAACAAACAATTGGTTTTTGTTCTCATTCTCTTTTTCTTTCTTAATTTTTTTGAGAATGGATTTCTTCCCTTGTAACTCAACAAAATTAACATCAACTAAAGTCTTGGTTTTCTCTCCCTTTCTTTGCACTCTTTATTTTATGTTCTCTCCCCCTTCTCTTTATTTCTCTCTCACTCTTTCTTTTTTGCCCCTCTCTTTGTTTCTCTCCACCCCCTCATGTTTTCTCACTCATTCTCCTCTCTCCCTCCCTTTCTCTCTCTTTCTCTTTCTTTGTTATCTTTCATATTTATTTCCTCTCTCTCGTTCTCTCTTCCTTTCCTTTCTTTTTCTCCCTCTCTCATTTCCTCTCCTTCTCTCTCAATGTGCCTCATTCTCAAGAAAAACAAAAAAAAAAGAAAAAAGAACAAGAACAAACCAAGGGGAGGATAGATTGTTCGGCCCCTCGCCGTGACAAACCCTCTCTTTGTTTCTCTCTACCCCCTCATGTTTTCTCACTCATTCTCCTCTCTTCCTCCCTCTCTCTCTCTCTCTCTCTCTCTCTCTCTCTCTCTCTCTCTCTCTCTCTCTCTCTCTCTCTCTCTCTCTCTCTCTTTGTCTCTTCCTTTTCCTTTCTTATTCTCCCTCTCTCATTTCCTCTCTTTCTTCCTCAATGCACCTCATTGTCAACAAAGACAAACAAAAGAAAAGAAGAATGAATAATAACAAACCAAGAGGGGGCAATGTACTCACCGCAAAGGCTCGAGGATGGATTCTTCATCTCCTCTTCACGACGGCTCCTCTTCTTTCTTCATGCACTTCCTCCTCTTCTTTGCAAACCGAAATGGCGGCGGCAGTGAGAAGCTCTCATTCTCATTCTCTCTTCCTCTCCCTCTCCCTCCCAAAAACACAATCTTTTTCTCTTTCTCTCAAACTCTTTGCGGAAAAATGTCCTGCTCAATTTTGCTCACTTTTTTTTATCTGAGTACCATCGCTATTTGCGATGCAAATACACCGCTAACCACCCATCGCTATGCCCCTATACCCTTGTAGTGCATTAACTTTTGTATAAGCTATGCCGATCTTGCCTTGTGGCCATGGAGATCAAGTTAATAATGAAGGTACTTTAATGAATGGTGGTTTGTCCAAATAATAAATCAAGCTTCGTACAAATAATGATGCCATACTATAATATTCCTACCACAACACTTCATATTAAGAAACAAATTCATACTTGAGACATTTTAAAAATTACTCGATGAGCTATCATATAAGTGATTGATGGGACCTAAAATGGGCCGGCATTGGCTATAGCACTAGTTGGACCTTTGACATGCACAAGACAACCCCACGGCCTCGCATTAGGAGTGTTTACATGACACATTGCCTTGTCATCGTACGTACATTTTGCGTTTATATCGTGTTTATAGTCAACCCTACACATTTTGGTGTAATTCACCACGTAGAACAACATAGGAGGCACTCCTCGGCTGATTATCCCGGCCCCACTGCGACCCTCCTACACCTTAGGGATTGGCCCCTCAATGCGTCGCTAACACATATAACACATACGAAACAAACTCCCCTCTTGGTACCAATATTATATCATTCCAAGAATGTACCAATCCTCACTTACTTATCCCCTTGGACCCACCATCTAGATCTACAGCTAAGGTGTCTTACTCTCTCCAGTGTGGGTCATTTATCATTCAACCAAGTGCTATGCATACGAAGAATAGATACCATGTGTATGATTTATGCAATGGTGTATGCTTTATTGTGTACAAACAATTATGGTTTGAAATCAGCCTATGTGTGGTGCAAAAACAGATATTTTAATGAATTTTTGTTAATACGCAATGCTTCGTTGTATGAACCTAGAACCAAGGCAACCCTCGTACTACTAGATCCATTATTTCTAAATAAATCGCATCCTAAATGTTATGCATAATGGAGCCCCGAGAGGAACACCAAGGAAAAGGGAATTCTCTTGCAAGAAAATCTATCTTGTAACATCAACAAGCTTGTTTTTCATATTTCATATGATCACAATGAAGAAAAGAACACCAGGCACAACAAATCTTCATGCAGCATCATGTAAATCTCCCACGGTTTTTAATAGAATCAACCATATTCTTCAACATCTTCATAAAATCCATCAATAGACCAAAGAAAGCAAAGAAGTACACCATCTTTGAATGGAAATACATCACATAGTATTCATCTTCAATATCTTCATAGTCTTCTCTCTCAATCTCTCTTATACAATCACTCTGTTTCAGTAGAATTGGCTATCTCTGACTCTCTCTCACACACTCCATCAATAATACATCATATCCTCACTACAATCTCTCAAAAATACTCTCAATAATCACTCTTAGGTCGTGGATACCCCTCCCAAGAGGTATGTCTGATATGAAGGGTCACCAGAGCCACTACAGTGTCTCTTCACAGCTCACTACTATCACTTCACTCTAGTCTTCACTTGAGTCTTCAGCAGCTTCTTCTTCCACTTCTTTCAGCTCTTTTGCACTTGTATTCACCTCTTTCCAAGGCTAGAAAACTTTCCCAAAAGTCACACATACATTCCACAGAACACTTACAGAACAATCTACAGAACAGTACCAGAACAGCTACAGTACAGAAGCAGAACAGAAACAGAACAGAAGCAGAAGCTCTACAGAAGACCTACAGAAGGTTACAGAAGGTCATCAAAACCTCATAACTCACTCTCAAACCATTTCAAACTCTCACAAAACATTCACTAAGCTTTCACAAAATCTCATTCTTCATCAATCAATACTCCATCCCTCCTTACAGAAGACAATCAGAACAAAATAGACCAAAACAGAGCAAAACAGAAGGTATACAGAACCAATCAGAACCTATCAGAACATCACAGAACCATCAACAAACATCATGATCTTCCAAAACACAATCATTATCATCTAAAACACTCTCAATCCACTTCCAAATCAATCAATCATCCCATAAAATCAACCATTCAGCTCTCAAAAACAACAAAAATCAGCCAAAAAACAAGTCATTTCAACACTCAACATATCCCCACACTTAATAAGGAAGCGTCCTCGCGACCCAGGAAAAAGGTAATACAAGTTCATAGAAAAGCTTCACTGTGATCTTCATTATCTTCTTACAAAAAATCCATCCACCACGACCCCAACTTATAACCTGTTTCTGATATAAAAATACAAAGAAAGGAAAACTCTTTATACATTAACACCTCTTATCAAACTAAAAATCACCACAAATTTGTAAAGGATATAAGAGTTTGCTTCTTCTTCATCAGCATCAGCTTTAATTCTCCAACCACGACCTCATCTCGACAAATCTCCAAAACATAGCTCGTACACAAAATCCAATAGGAAACCACCACGTTCGTTTGACATAAATAAACTCACAACACAAACACTAATACACAACACAACCATCTGAATGACTTCTTCAAAAAGAAGAGTTTGGTATTAAAAAGCTTGCACCATACATTGGAAAGGTATCAATGAAGATGATCCCTCTTAAAAGATTGATGTTGTCGGAATCGATCCATAGATAAGGATTCATCTACAAAGTTTTTGGGAGGATTTTGAAAAAATTGGAGACAACACATCCTTTCCAATAGGACCAAGTATCTGCTAGGCAAACAGAGGGCATGAAAATACAATATCTCCAACTGCTGGGAATCAATGCTAACATTGACATTCATGCACAACTTTGGGATAGGCTTTGAATCAGTATGAGAGTGCCTATGCATATACGCCAGGTACCAAGCAAAGTGAGCAGTTAATCTCACTGAGGGATCTGCAGACTGTGAATATTGTTGGGCAAAATGAACATAGTTTTGATAAGCTTGACTAGAAGCTGTCCATTCCCCTGGAATTACGGGCCAATTAATCTGCGGTCCTGTAAGGCAATCATCCGAACTCCATCCCCTTCTTCTGGAAATCTGAGTATCAAAACCGGCACAGTCACTAACCAACTGAGGTGGTTGAGATATGGAAGTGTTAGGAGAGGGTAATGGAATAAGAGAAAGTGGATGTAGGGAAGGATAGGAAAAATCATAAAAGGAAGAAAAGGTTAAAGAAGGAGTGGCAGAAATTTGTAAGGAATCACTAAGGAACGGGGTTAACTGATAAATAGGAAATGTGGAGGGTACATTAATGAGGGGTGAAGGACAGGGTGGAGAAGGGGAAAATACCCTATCCTCAATAAAGGAACAGTAAGTGAAAATAGGAATTTGAGGGAAATTGGAAGGTTGGAAAAGAAGTGGTAAAATTACTGGGGAACTAGATTGACAAAGGGAAAAATATATAGCATAGCGGTGAGCCAATTGTTGGTAATAAAGGAGGGTAGGAACAGAAGGTCCCAAAAGAGATCGTCTATGATAGGCATCAAAGAAGATAGCATCAAATGGATTATGTTTGGAAAGATAGGTTAAGAGATCCATCCTCAGTTGGTTAGTACTCTGGTTAAAGGTAGGAGCTGTGTTTTGTCTTTGATTGAGGACCACCGAATCAATCATGGGATGCCACGAATTATCCTGATAATCAGCCACTTTGGAGGAATAACTCTGGAACATATCAGCTATGCGCAACTCCAAATGATTGACATATAGAACAGCCTGTAAGACCACATCCCCCACATACCATGCCATATCTACCTCATCTGGAATTAACAAATCTCCTCGGAGATACATGTATGACATCAGCATGGTGTCTGGCGTGACAGAATCTTCAAAGAGCATTCTAACTACCTCTGTCAACAACTCAGCAGACCAAGCCCCACTCCAGCCATCCTCTGGAAAAGGTAAATCCATCGTGGAAAGCTTCATATAGAAGACCAACTTCTGCAAGTGGTAGTGGACAAAGAAAGAATGGTCTGGTAAAACATATTCCTGAAACTGTTCAAAGGTAGACCATAACAAGTCCATTCTGGACTGCAATCTTTCCACTTTGTCTTGGAATAGAGGGCACAAAGTAGCCTGTCTCTGTAGGGCAGCCAAGTCCTGCTGTGAAAGAGAAGGAATTAATGGAACAGGAGGGCTTGGAGGAACAGAGCGGGACTTTGCAAGCTGATCCTACAACTGCTGGATTTGGGAGGCTTGGTTGGCCACTGTGTCATTAGCCATCTGTAAAGCTAAAAGCTTGTCATCTAAAAGAACTTGGAATTCTTTCGCTTCACTGGACATCCTCTCCTTCTCTGTTGAAAGGCTAGTAACCTGTGACTGAGCCTCGAATAACTGGGTCTTCAATGAAGAAATCTCATCACTTTGAATGGCAACCAGTTGGGTTTGCTGTTCCATTTGCTTAAATAGATCTGCTAGGGTATCCTTAGCAGAAGCTAACTCAGATGTTGCCTTATGCAACTGGTCTTTGGACTGCATGAGCTCCTCATAGAAAGATGCGTACAGCTGTTGAACACAGGCTGTCACTAACAACTCAATGGAACTTTGAATATCCTTGCAGAGGAAAGGAATGGCATCTCCTGAGACGAGACTGTTCAGGGAAGGAACTGAGATCTCCAAGGATCCTTCTCTATGTGCTCGAAACAGATTATTGCAAGTGAGAAACCCAGGGAGGTCACTACCAGAAGTAGCAGGGATAGGCACTGAGGGAAGTACAGCAGGGGCTTTATCCGCTACCCTCTTCAAGCGTTTGCACTGTATGACCAGGGGAGGCGGAGAATCATCATCCTCAATGTCAATAGGTGCTGACTCTTCTGAAGGTGGAGGAGGAGGTACTGGATCTGATGGAGGAGGTGGAGGGACAGTCTTCTGTAAACCCGAATAGGTCAAGAAGGCAGACAAATATGATCCATAGGTAACATTGGTAACATTACCCCTCGTGACTTTAACAAAATGCTGATCCATCTTAGTAAGGAGGTATGTGCTCCAATCAATGGCAACTCCTTTTAGCACCATCCTGGAAGCTGTGAAAAGCTCTTTGGACAAATAGTGGGATGGCGTTTTGGCAGGCATGAACCTGTCCTGAAGGAACTGGCACATCGTCTTCCAGACGGGATCAGTAATCATAGAAAACGAAACTCCTGAAGAGTTTATCACTTTCTTAACATCAAGGACTTCCCTTGTCTGCTTCTGCAACAGTTTGAGAATCTCTTCATTAGAGAAGAGCTGACGAGTGGTCACAAAAGGTTCTCCTTTGGAGGGTAAGGACAAAGCCTTCCCTAAGCCTCGAGACGTCAATGTCATAGACATGCCTTGGACTACTCCTGTCTTCTTGCTGTAAGAGGCCAGGAACTCATCACATACGGACGGATCCTCAGGAAGTAATGGAAAAGGAGTGGCCACAAAAGCAGCAAGTCCTGCCTTCGTGAGGGGCTCAAAAGTAAGTAGGGACGAGTAATCCCTACTAACTAATGGGACGTACTGGATAGGGGGAGGAGCATGAGAAGGCGCCATTCAGATGGTTACACACACACACCACAAACACAGACAATCAAGGAGAATGCCTGCAAAGCAACAGACAAAAACCAAGGATAAGAGAATTACCAATAAAAACGTGACACGACCGACTAACCCCAGGCAACCCACATCCTAGAAAAAATTTGACATGACCTCGAGACAAATGCGACCGAAAGCTTCATGTGATGCATCAAACAAACACCCTGAACCCCAGATCAGGCAATAAAAGAAAAAAAACTGCATACCGTACCCGTAACCGTAACTAAGACATGAAACCAAAACCATACCATATCCGACACATATCAATACGACATCTGTGATAGAACCAAGACTGGACCATGGAAAAGAACACTAATAACTGCGTATACCCATCCCACGAATCGGTTCATTAAAAAGAGGAAGTAAGTGCAGTGAGGGGGGATTAATTTAATGAAGAGTTGATTGTAATCAATTATTAAAAATGGGTGAATTTTTATTAGGTGATAAACCTTAATAAGAAAACGGCGGTTCCTTATTATAAATTTAATTACCAATTATTAGGTTAAACGATGCTTTTATACGATTCCCGGACTTCGATTCCCGACTGGGTCTCTAAATGCAATTCATTGATTATAATTTAAGGTGATGTGGAGCGCTTTTTTGCCAGCGCGTGCTCAAGTGACGGCTGGTTGATTTTAATTAAACAATTTGAGTGCCTCTGTAGCGCACGTAGCGCGTGCTAAGTGAACGGCTGGTTTATTTTAATTAAAAAAAATATGTGTGTTGAGCGCGAATGCGCGTGGAAACTGTGGGTGGATTAAAGAATTTATTTTAACAATTATTTGTGATTAAGGGGAAAAATAAATAAATAAATAACATAAAATAAATACCTGGAAGGGTGTGTATGGAATGCAGGAATGCGCACAGAAGAGTCCCAGTAAAGGAAAAGCAAAAAGCACTGATGAAACAACAATGAGAACACCTTAGCAGATGTGTTAATTTGGTTTATGGTGGTTTTTTATTTTTATTTATTTTATTTTATTTGAAGTTGTGATTCTTAATGTTTGAATAAATGAAAAATGAGTAAGGGAGGTGAGGGAAATTTTTGAGAATTTGTTTAGAATTTTTTAGAATTTTTTACAAATTTTAAAATGATTTTTCCATATTTTTTTTTGGCAATTTAAGGGTAATTTAGGAAAGATGGATTTTCTGAAATTATAGGGAAGGCAATTCCTAGCAGACAAAGGTCCAAAAATTGGCAACTGACAGAAGGAATTTTTAGAAAATTTTTTGAAAATTTTTTAGGGAAAAATTAATGGAGTGATTAATTTAGTCACATTAATCACATTAGTCACATTAGTCATAAGTCAGGTTAGTCAGGTTAGTCAGGTAAGTCTACCTAGGTTAGTCTGGTAAGTCTACCTAGGTTAGTCAGGTAAGTCTACCTAGGTTAGTCTGGTAAGTCTGACTAAGTCTAGTTAGTACTAACTAACCTAGGGTGAGTTAGTGGGGGGAAAAACTAACCTGAGGTAGGTCAGTGGACTAACTAGAGGTAGGTTAGAATTAACCTAACCCTAGTTAAATATTGACTTAGGTTAGTGGTTAATCTAACTTAGGTTAGTAATTAACCTAACTAAGGTTAGGAATTTAAACCTAACTAAGGTTAGGAATTTAAACCTAACTAAGGTTAGGAATTTAAACCTAACTAAGGTTAGGAATTTAAACCTGAGGATGGGAGGAGGAGGAGATGGGGGAGGGGGAGGAGAAGGGAGGTGGTGCAGGCGGCGAGGAGGCGGTGACAGAGAAATCCGGGCGGCGAGGGCGGGGAGACGCGGCGGCGACGGTGTGACTGGCGGGCGACGGCGGCGTTCGCGAGGAGGCGCGGCGGCTTCACGGGGGAGGGGCAACACGACGGCGGCCGGGGCAGCACGACGGCGGCGAGGTAGCGCTGCGGCGGCCTGGAGGCGACGACGGCGGCGCTACGGGCGGACGACGGCGACCAAGGGTGGCGAGGCGAAAGGCCACAGGAGCGGGCGGTTTTGACGGCGTCCAGGGCGGGGGCCCAGGCGGCAGAATGGCGGACAGGTAGGGGAGAGTAGGGAGGGAGGAGAAGAGGAGGAGGAGGAGTGGGAGGAGAAGGAGGAGAGGGAGAGGAAGAAGAGTGGGAGGAGAGGGAGAAGACAAGGAGGGGAAGTGGAGATGGAGAAGGCGCAGAGAGAGAGAGAGAGAGAGAGAGAGAGAGTGGGTGGAGATGGAGGGAGTCGTGGGCAGGAGAGAAGGGAGAGGATACGCAGAGAGAAAGAGAGAGAGAGAGAATAGAGAAAGAAAGAGAAAGAGAGAGAAGAGAGAGAGAAGGGACGGTTGGCGGGAGGGGGTGGCCGTTGGTTTTTTTTTAAAATTATTATTATATTTTTTTTGTTTTTTAAATAAAAGGTGGGCGGGCAAGGGAAAGGGAGGATGGGTGGGGTCAAGAGCGGGTGGATCCCCGTTCCGCGCACGTGCGCGGGGCGGGGTAAAAAAAATTTGCCGTGACGGGATTGAAACGACGCGAGGAAGACGGTACGGGTTTCGCGGACACGATCGAGGCGCGTGGAGATTCATAAAATCGAAAAAGGGCACGTTCACGCGCAAAACGGACGCGCGAATACACGTAAAAATAAAGAAAAATTAACAACTCCCAATCCGGATGTCAAAACGAAATACCGTAAAAACGAAAAGTGGGCAGGACGACAGGGGGGAAACAAGAAAAATATGGGACGGGGGTTCCGGGAGGGGTAAAGGGCAGTCACGCGCAAAATACACAAAAAATGAACCAAAAATGCAATTTAAAAATTAATATCGAAAGATCCGTGCATCGGAATGAGGTGCAAAAAAAAGGAAAACTGTGCAAAAAGATGTGCCCGACAATCCTATTACGTCAAAACATAATTCCGACTAAGGTAAGACGCGTGCACATGGGAAAAACCTAAAAAACAAACCCGAAAATGGGATCGGAAATTAATATCGGAGGAACCGTTTATCGGAATGACATGCAGTAAGAAGGAAAAATGGCCGCAGGAAGGGGTGGCACAGGGTTATCACATTAAAACAGAGTTCCGGCGGAAATAGGAGGGGTTCACATGGGAAAAACTCCAAAAATACCCCCGAAAACTCATTTAAAAATTAATAAGTAAAAATCCAGAAGTAGAAAAAGGGTGGAGGAAAAAGGAAAAAGGTAGGGGAAGGCACGCGGGACACGGCTGTCAAGTCAAATTGGAATTCCGATGCAAAAAGAGCAGGTTCACATGGAAAAATGTCAAAAATACGCATGAAAAAGTCGTGAAAACCCGGAAAATTAATAACGGACAAACCATGTATCGAAATGATACGGAATAAGAAGAAAAAATGTCAGGGAAGACGCGTGGGTCAGGGCTATGACGTCAGATCATGGTTCCGAAGCAAGAAAAGCGCGTTCACATGGAAAACCGTCTAAATTACGTAAAATGTTTCAAAAATTAATAACTCGAAAACCGTGCACCGGAACAGGGGTAGATAAAAAGGAAAAATGGACCGTTCAATGGGAGGAACAAGGCTATAAGGTTGGATTTGGATTTTGGTGATCGTAGGATGGATTCACATGGAAGGACCTCAAAATCAGGGAATGAAGGAAAACTGCAAGGGAACAGCCCCAAGGGTGGGTGGAACATAACCGGGCGGGCGGGAAGGGACCCCATCAGGGTAAAAGCAAATCATGGTATTCATGCATGAACAGGTTGAGGCATATGCAAAGGATATGCACGGTAGACGTGCAGGGACGCGTCCCCACACTTAAGACCTTAACGGATAGGGTTAACCGAACAATAGGGACCTAGGACCACGCCACAGACCATCCACTAACTTCCCCACACTTAAAACATGACCATCACTAAGAAACAGAAGTTGTAGGGTTAGAAAAACTTGGCCCGTTTCGTCAAGAATCAAGGTTGAGTGTCGATGGCACGTCCAGTGTTGTTGTCGGCGCTGGAGGGACCAAGGCATCTTCTTGGCACACGTTCATCATGGCAGAGACCACGCGGCCGTACCCAGGGAGGTAGCTGATGGAAGGAATCGTAGGAAATTCGTTGTCGATGATGAGGGATATTGCACTCAACTCACAGTCACTCAAATGAAATGAAAGAACAGTCACTCGCCCCATGACTAATATCATTCAAGGAAGAATGATGGAACCCCATATCTCATACCCGGTTCAGGAATCAACAAGGGGGGAATGGTGCAAAGGGAGTATGCCAGGGTGCACAGTTGATGGTGCATTAGTGCGTCCAACCCGTCTGGCATAGATGCAAGGAGAAAGGCAAGGGAGCCTTACAGTGCAGTGTACAGAACAGGGTGATGTGTCTTGTGATGACGGTAAAGACCCATCCCGTGGGTGCATAGGAAAACGGGAACATACCTGACTCCAAGTGTCGTAACGTCCCTCAATCTCACCTCTCGGTAATTGATTGAAGAAACTCCAGTCACACTCAACCCACCCTCTGTCTCACGCTCTGTTGATAGATACCGAAGGGCAGCCTTTTCCTGAAACCCATTGATGTAATCCTCACAATCACTTGTGCAAAGGGTGTATGCCTTGTGCGCAGTTGATGGTGCAACTGTGCATCCCGCCCTGTGCCGGCATACGGTGCGAGAATGAAGGCCAGGGAGCCTTATAGTGCAGTGCACAGAAACAAATTGTGCTTTGTGCTTTGAGGGGCCCATTCCGTGCGTGCAACACTTCATTCACACTTCTCACCTCTCATTTGATTTGAAGGGAAAAGACTGGTCTCTCGCCCCACCCTCTGTCTCACGCTCTGTTGATAGATACAGAGGGCAACCATACTCACTTCCCCATCCGGTTAGGATGAAAGCTCACATCACTCAAGGGGTTGTCGATGAAGATCGCGTCAGCAGTTGTGGAAGAGGCGTACCCAGGGAGGTAGCCATCAAATTCGAACATTGTGTTGGATAGGAATATGTCGTCTGCTAGAGGACAGGTAGTCACTTTGCAGAAAGACCCATGACACAGCGTACCAAGGGAGACAGCTTCGGAATTGGATCCTAGGGATATCAATCAATGAATGCGCTTTCTGGACTGCTGGGTGTTACCACCTTTTCCACAGCCAGCTTCTCGCCCAAGGGTGTTTATCACCTTTTCTCGGAACGAGGCCTGTTATGACAGGGAATTGCTTCCTTTTCTCTCATAACAGATTTGTTTGTTTGTTTGTTTTTTCTTTCTTCTATTTTTTTTTTCTTTTTCTGATTTTCCCCTATTCCCAAGGGTGTTTCCACCTTTTCTCGAAGAATAGGTCGGCATGACAGGGACCTAAGTCCTTTTCTCCCATGACCGATATATATTTTTTTCTTTCTTTTTCTTTCTTTCTTTCTTTTCTTTTCTTTTCTTTTTTTTTTCGAATTGAGCAAGAGAATGGTAGAACTACCATTTGTCAGAACCCACCTCGCCACTGATGCTGGTGGAAAATAGAGGATAAGAGATCAAGGTTGGAAGGGGGGTTTGAGGGGACAGAGGGTTGCGTCCACTTCATTAGGACTGACTGAAGAACGGCTATCAAAAGTAGCATCATAGCAAGTACAGTGCCGCGCCAACGAGGGAAAGGATCAAGTGTCCGTAATTGTCAAGATCCCCAAGGAGGGAAGTACTTCTTCAGGCGATATCCATTGATCAGAAAGGGATCATCAGAGGCATCAACGGTCTGCACTTGGACAGAACCATTAGGGTTGACTGCAAGTACCTTATAGGGGCCCATCCACCGCTGTTGGAGCTTGCAAGGAAACTTGCCAAAGCGTGAATCATAGGCTAGGACCAAATCACCTTCTTTGAACTCTTTGTGCTTAATGAAACTGTCATGGTAAGCCTTACGTCGAGCTTGCGTGGCTTCCATGCACTGTAGAGCCATCCTACGAATTTCGTCCAAACATTCCAGGTGCAGGAGACGGCGTTGCAGTGAATCATCATCCCCCAAACGCTCTTTGATCGCCACTCTCAAAGAGGGTAGTTCCAGTTCAACAGGAAAAACAGCTTCTGTACCATACACCAACTGGAAAGGTGTCTGTCCTGTTGCTGCTTTATGGGAGGTTCTGTACGCCCAGAGGGCCTTTGTAAGTTGATCATCCCAATCACGACGATGTGCAGCAATTGTTCTTGTCAGAATCGAGCAGAGGATGCGATTGGTGACTTCGACTTGGCCGTTGGCTCTGGGGTAATAAGGAGTGGACTTGCGATGGCGGATCTTATACAACTCTGTCAACTCTTCCATGACTTTGTTAAGGAAATGCGTGCCTTTGTCACTTACCAGCTCTAAGGGACTGCCAAAACGGGTGATGATATTCTCGTACATGAACAGGGCTATGCTATTACCATCGTCCCGCTTTAGGGCTTTAGCTTCACACCACTTTGTAACATAATCTGTACATACGAGGATGTATTTGTTCTGTTTCCTTCTGGTAGGAGGATCGATCGGACCTATGAAGTCAACGCCCCACTTCTCAAACGGCTTCAACGGAAGGATAGGTTGCAATGGCATGGCACTTGTCTTCGTGGGTTTCCCCATTCTTTGACAAGCATCACATCTTTTACAATAATCATAGGAATCTTTGTGGATGGTAGGCCACCAATATCCCGCTAGCAGAGCCTTCCTGGCTGTAGCTTCTCCTGCAAAGTGACCTCCACATGGCTCGTCATGGCAAGCCTTCAGAACAATCCCAATCTCTTCTCCTGCAACACATCTTCTGAGCACTTCATCTTTGCCTTTCTTGTACAGTGCACCGCCTAGCAGGGTGTAGGGGGCTGATTCTAACATGAGCTTCTTCCTTTCCCGACTAGAAATACCAGGAGGGTACTGTTGGGTTGCCAGCAGATTGGCAATGTCCGCATACCAGGGAGTGACAGTCTCTACCAAGAATAGGGAAGCATCAGGGAGGTCTGGATCATCTTGCTCCTCGTCTGCAGTTTGTGGGATACGCGACAGATGATCAGCCAGAACATGGGAACGACCAGGCTTAGTAATCACCTCAAAATCAAACTCCTGGAATAAAAGGAGCCATCTCATCATTCGTCCTTTCACATCTGCTTTGTTCATCAAGAAGGACAGGGCCTCATGATCCACATAAAATTTAAAGTGGGTGGATAGGAGGTAGTGGCGAAACTTCTCCAGGGCAAACACCATTGCCAAGCACTCCAGCTCTGTCACTGTATAGTTCCGTCCCCTATCAGTGACTTTTCGGCTTGCGTAATAGATCGGTTGATCCAACTTTGAGGAGCCCTTTTGGCAGAGGACAGCACCTAAGCCTTCAATTGATGCATCAGTGTGTACGTGGAACTCTTTCGTCCAATCAGGAGGTTGCAGGATGGGCGCCTCTATCAGACACTGCTTCAGAGTGTGGAAGGCTTTGTCACATTCTTCCGTCCAAGTAAACTCTGCATCTTTCCTCAGAAGCTTGTGCAAGGAGGTTGCCTTTGTTGCAAAATGGGCTATGAACCTTCTGTAGTAACCCACATGGCCTAGGAATCCCCTCAACTGTTTGAGGTTGGTGGGTGCTGTCAGAGCTGCAATCTTTTCGATCTTTGCAGGGTCTGTTGATATCCCTTGTGCTGAGACAATGTGGCCCAACAGGACTCCAGAAGAGACCCCAAAGATGCATTTGTCGGGGTTGAGGGAAATCCCATACTCCCGGCATCGGTCAAAGCATTGTTCCAAATGTCCCCAGTGTTCACTGATCAAACTATAGACACAGAAGTCATCCAAATATACTTCAATAAAGTCGTGCAGATGATTTTGAAAGGCAGCCATCATGACTCGTTGGAAAGTAGCAGGGGCATTGCAGAGCCCAAATGGCATCACTCGGTAAGCGTAGGTCCCCCATTCTGTGGTGAAGGTTGTTTTGGACTGGTCTTCTTCTGCGATTTGGACTTGGTTGTATCCACTGAATCCATCCAGAAGGGAATAAAGCTCATGTCCTGCCACTGTGTCCAACAGTTGGTCTGTGAAAGGGATTGGAAAGTGATCCTTCTTTGTCTTGGAATTAAGCTTTCGGAAATCCACACATATTCGCAATTTGCCATTCTTCTTGGGTACAACCACGATGGGTGAAACCCATTCACTGTTTGCCACTGGATAAATGAACTCGGCTTCTAGAAGCTTCAACAGCTCTGCTTTCACCAATGTGGAATAATTCGGGTTCATTCGCCTCTGTCGTTGCCGTACTGGCTTGGCATCAGGCTCCAAGTCAATATGATGTTGACATATTGTGGGATCAATCCCCTTTAGGTCTTTGTAAGACCATGCAAACACGTCCAAATTCTCTTTCAACAAGTTGTACAAGGTTGACAACTCCTCTTCTGGGAGACTGCTACCCACCTTCAAGTGGCGTTCCGTGCCTTCTGAATCCACAAAGGTTAACTGCCTTTCACCTTCTACTTCACGGATGAAGGTCCCGCGGACTGCTTCTGGATACAGATCCGACTCCTTCAAGGGAGTGGTATCCTCTTCGGATGTCCCACTAGAACCGATTTCTTCTTTTGATGGAGACTTAGGTTGCTCCTTGAGATGTTGGAATGGGATAAGGGCCGTTTCGGATTTGGTTTCAAAATTAATTACCTCTTGACTTGAAGACTCCTCTTCTGAAGATGACACATCCAGGAACGTCACATAACAGGAACCCTCTGATGCTTGTTGGGTTTGTGGGATTGGTGCTTGTTGGCACGGTGCATCATCATCATCTTTCTTTGGCAAGGATAGGTTAGGACGACATGAGCCACTGCTGAAAGACGGCTTGTTCTTCTTAATCCATGTCTTATAAAAGTTTTGCATATGAGAAGATCCATTTACCAGACCAAATGGTACCAGCACCATTCTGTCCCGTAGCATGAGCTCATCGGCTTCTGATACTTCTGGAACTTCTTCCTCAAATGTATCCTCTTCAAGTGGGATAGACTCTTCTGGCTCACTTTCATAATCTTCTTCGTCCATATCATATCCATCCTCTTCTGTCTCTGTCTCTGCTTCTGCTTCTGTCTCTGTTGCTGCTTCTGCTTCTGCTTCTGCCTCTGTAGGAGCTCTGTAACAGAAGAACAGATTCTCTGGTTCCTCTTCTGTCTCTGTCTCTGGCTTTGCTATGGCCATGTAACAGGGAGAACAGTACATCCATGCTTCTATCTCACTGTCAGAAGTGATTTCCGAAGTCATTTCTGGTTCAGGCAAAAAGTATTCACCCATTGATAATGGCTTTGCATCTTTTGGAAGTCGGCTTACAGTATCCACTGTTAAGGAATGTGCCACTGTTTTCTTGGGAAGGATCTGTTTGATAGCATCTTCGTCTGCTGATGTTCCATCTGTAGCCTCGTTAGGGGAATCAGAAGATAATTCCAAGGAGGTGGATCCATGTCCTTTTTGAGAACCATACAGTTTCAGCACCACTTTGTTGGGTCCTCGGCCCAAGGTCAAGGTTCCTTTGAACCAATCCGTCCTTGCTCTGGCTTCAAAAAGCCATGGTCTGCCTAGTAACAGGGGATAGGATGTACCATAAGAGTTTGGCTTCACCACTAGATAGGTTAGCCAATAATCTTTTCCAGCCACTGTAGTCTTCACATATGGGAGAATGCCCAAAGGCTTGATTCTGCTCTGATCCGCCAGTCTGATGAGCCATTGGGTTGGTTGCACACCTTGTAGACCTAGATCCTTCATCGTCACATCCGTCATAATGTTTACTGATGAACCTCCATCAATCAGTGCATTTGCAATGAAGCAGCCTTCTATCCATACGCCAGTCTCTGGAGTACCCGGATCTAGGAAAGCATTAGCCACATCCACTTCTTTTACAGGCTCTGGAGCCTTGTTGGACTTTGTTGCTGTTGAGGGAGCAATCCTTAAACCACGTCTTTTCGTCAGTATACTTTTGAATCTTTTTCGGCAACTGGGGGACAACATCAATAATTGTCGGAATGTGAGGTTTGGTCTAAAGGTATCTAGATCTCTGACCAGATCGTATTCCTTAATCGGATCCACTGGCTTCTCTAACCGATTAGGGAATGGGGCAACACCCATTTTCATTTTTCCTCTTTCTTCCAACATAGGAATTACAGGAACTTCTTCTGCCACTTGTGGCACTTCCTCCTCTTCTGTATCCTGGACCTCTGGTCCTGTCTCTGTAACTGTCTCTGTAACTCTCTGTGGCATTGTAGGGCTCTGTACGGCACTGTTAGGCTCTGTTCTGTTCTGTTCTTCTGGTGGAAGATTGAACTTCACTGTTCTGGCAGGAGGGTTATTTTCTTTCTGGATAGGTGGTTCCTTCTGCTTTGCACGCGTGATGGCAGCAACTTCCAATTCTACCAAATTGGAGGTAGGCTCTTGGGCCTTGGACGGACTATCAGTAGCACTGTTTTTCACTGGGGCTGGGCTTGGACAGTCTTTTGCAGTGTGGCCTTCTCCTTTGCATCGACTGCATAAGGGCTTGTAATCCACTGACCTTCGAGGATTTGGACAATTTGGTGAGATGTGTCCCTTTTCTCCGTATCTGTAACACTCCACTTCTGATCTCTGACCACCGCCAGACTGTCTTCCTCTGTAACTTTGAGAAGGAAATCTTCTGGGTCCGAAATTAGGACCAAACTCTCTAGGCTTGGGTCCAATATCTTGTGTTGTCATTTTGGATTCTAGCAGGTTGAATCTTGCGTCTTCTTCCTTTCGTCTCCTATCATGCATCTCCTTCAGGGAGCAAATGTCCTCTGTATGGTTCTTCCGCAAACAGTAGGAACAGAAGGCTCTAGGGATGGTTGGTTTCCGTGTACATTCAGTGGCTAAATGGCCTGCTTGATGACACTTACCACACCAAGTATTTGACCTCATCACATCTCTTCCTGCTCCTGCAACATTGGATATGCTCGCTGTGTTCACTTTCAGCGTCTGTAGTTGCTCTGTAATCACATCCATAAACTCCTTTTTGATGTTTGCAACTGAGTTGGATAAATAATCCTTCAAGCTTTCTCCTCCTGACGTACTGGTAGGAGGGTTTTGAGGAGGTTCTGTAATCACTGCATAAACGGGTTGAGCTGGTACAGAGGGGTCTCTGTTCTGGTTCTGATTCAGAGCTCCTGTTTGAACTGTTGGCTGTTGACTCCAGTTGGTAGGGTTCCACTGTTGCTGTTGATTTTGCATTGAGGAGATTGGTTGGGACCATTGTTGTTGTGGTTGAACCATCATTTGAGGCATGGATTGTGGCCACTGAGGATTTGGTGCACTGTACTGTGATACCGGGGGCATCTGTTGGTAGGGGTAGGGAACAGTCCCTGGGACTGCATTTGATGGGTACATCATTCCTGGCACCAGAGGAGGTAGGACTCCTCTTCCTGTATTCATTGCTAGTCTAGCTTCCACTTCATCGTACAGTCTTGCACCTTCTGTTGCAGCTTGTAGGGTGGCTGGTCTTTGCAGCTCCACAAACTTACGGACTTCTGGTTGTAATCCTCTGAGAAACACTCCCTTCTGAATGCCATCATCTAGATTATGGTTAGTCCACCTCTTCAGGATGGATTCCATTCGTGAGACATATGCTTCTACTCTTTCTCCAGAGGACTGACTTAGGTTCATAAATTCCTCTCTCATCCGCTCTTCAAAACCTTCACGCCTGAATTTAGTGAGGAAGGCCAACTTCAGGTCGTCCCATGTGCCAAAAGTTCCTGCTGCTTGTCTTTCATACCACTGAAACGCCGCGCCCTTGAAAGTGGCGGGGAATATTGCCAACCAATGCTCAGGGGTTCTGGCATTGTTAGCCACACACGCTACCATAAACTCTGCTACATGAAGATCGGGGTCTTCATTGTACTCTCCCTTAAAAACTGGCAATGGGACTACATTCGCTGGTCTGTCATTAATATTTCCAGGATGGATCTGGCTTGGAAGTGGACCTCCAGCAGGAGGAGGAAGGGCTTGATGTGCCATTGGGACTTCTGTAAAGAGTTCCACAAGGGTGTCAAAGGCGGCTTCTGCTGCGAGCTCGCTCTCAGCCTTGATTTTTGCTTTCTCTCTTCTCACGTACCTCTGGACTCGTTCTAACGCTTGCCTTTTTATTGCGTCATTCATCAGGGGGTTGGCTCCACTATGTTGTTAGTGCTCCACAGAGGGTTAACAGAAGGCTTCAGTCTCTGTAGGACTCTCTTGCCAACATTTCTTCTACTTCTTTCTTTTCAACGTCCCTGAATTCTGCTTTCATGCCACTGCACAGGGGAAGGTATTCGGTTCTGAAGGTGTCAAAATGCATACGTCTGAGCATGGTGGTGGTGCCATCATCATAGTAATGCCAGCTTCTGATGGTTTCAATAGTGTATGTTGTGAAAAACACTCTATCTACCAACTTCCAGTGGGTTGCTAATTGAACAAACAGAAGATTATCAGTACACCAAGCATCCCATGTATCTTGCTGTTGAGCGTCCACGAACAAATTCCAACTCTTTTCCTTCTTGTCTTTGTGAACCTCTACAGACCAAGACTCCTGAAGCTTCTTCACAATCTCCCACTTGATGTTGTCTGGAAACTTCTCAATGAATGCCAAATCTTCCATGGATGTTCATTCTCTCTATTTTTGCTCTTCAGTTTGTTCCCAAACAGTTTGCCACCAAGATGCAAGTTTCTGCTGCTTCAATAGGAAGAGGAAACTGTCCACCACATAGAGCATGCATCATGATGGTGATGTGTTTCCGCCATTGTGGGATGAACTTCTTATGGAAAGTGGCTTTGATTATGAGGAATTCCAACTCTTCAGTGGAAGAAGGAACTTTACAAACATCCATTGAATTCTTCTCTTCTTGGCAATGCCAGTTCCTTCATTTTCAGCCTCTTTTGGTGCTTGTTGATGGCAAGTTTCCCCGGCTGCGCACCAAAAACATGGAGCCCCGAGAGGAACACCAAGGAAAAGGGAATTCTCTTGCAAGAAAATCTATCTTGTAACATCAACAAGCTTGTTTTTCATATTTCATATGATCACAATGAAGAAAAGAACACCAGGCACAACAAATCTTGATGCAGCATCATGTAAATCTCCCACGGTTTTTAATAGAATCAACCATATTCTTCAACATCTTCATAAAATCCATCAATAGACCAAAGAAAGCAAAGAAGTACACCATCTTTGAATGGAAATACATCACATAGTATTCATCTTCAATATCTTCATAGTCTTCTCTCTCAATCTCTCTTATACAATCACTCTGTTTCAGTAGAATTGGCTATCTCTGACTCTCTCTCACACACTCCATCAATAATACATCATATCCTCACTACAATCTCTCAAAATTACTCTCAATAATCACTCTTAGGTCGTGGATACCCCTCCCAAGAGGTATGTCTGATATGAAGGGTCACCAGAGCCACTACAGTGTCTCTTCACAGCTCACTACTATCACTTCACTCTAGTCTTCACTTGAGTCTTCAGCAGCTTCTTCTTCCACTTCTTTCAGCTCTTTTGCACTTGTATTCACCTCTTTCCAAGGCTAGAAAACTTTCCCAAAAGTCACACATACATTCCACAGAACACTTACAGAACAGTCTACAGAACAGTACCAGAACAGCTACAGTACAGAAGCAGAACAGAAACAGAACAGAAGCCGAAGCTCTACAGAAGACCTACAGAAGGTTACAGAAGGTCATCAAAACCTCATAACTCACTCTCAAACCATTTCAAACTCTCACAAAACATTCACTAAGCTTTCACAATATCTCATTCTTCATCAATCAATACTCCATCCCTCCTTACAGAAGACAATCAGAACAAAACAGTGCAAAATAGAAGGTATACAGAACCAATCAGAACCTATCAGAACATCACAGAACCATCAACAAACATCATGATCTTCCAAAACACAATCATTATCATCTAAAACACTCTCAATCCACTTCCAAATCAATCAATCATCCCATAAAATCAACCATTCAGCTCTCAAAAACAACAAAAATCAGCCAAAAAACAAGTCATTTCAACACTCAACACATAAAGAGAACAATAAAACTTTGTATTGTTTCAGTTCTTAAACTATGGTATGACATCATCCTCCCTCTCACAATTTAAATTTTGCTACGGTGTATAGGTGTAGAGGTTCTTTTATGCTATTTTTTTGTATGTAAAAGCAATAAATACACATTTTAAGATAAAGAAAAAGGGCTAAACTGAGGCTTAATCTCATACTTTAGCTCTATCGGACATTCACATACATAGATCTTATTTTTTCATTTTTTTCGAACGCAAGAAACCCCTTTTTTTCCATTTTTTTATATTTACTTTTAATAGAAAACATGTATTTTATGGTTTTTTTCTTATGACTAACCATTTGAACTGAAACTCAACATTTTTCCTTAATTTATCCCATGTCCACTCATTTTTCTCCACTCAAAAGCAAAAAAACTATCAATTTCCATCAAAATTAGTGTTTTTCGAGTTTTGAAAATTTATGATTGTTGTAAATCAATATGGGTTCTACACAACAGTAATTACAGCCCTCAAATATAATGCAAGGAACATTTAAATAAAATTTCAGTCCATGTGCACACCATTTAGACCATGAACGATAAAAAACAAGCGAAATTCTTTCATAAAATAGAGCATACCACCTTTTTGCGTGTTTCCGGCTTTTTGAATATTTAATTGGGACTATCTATCGAACAAACAGCCATGGTTTTCAGTATAGATCCTTAGCCTTCAGCCTCCTCAGCCTCTTGGAACAATCCAGTGCCTCCCGGACAAGCATCCATCACCTCTATCAAGCGTGGCAAAAGATGGCGCCTTCATCCTCTGCTCACGAAAACAAGGGCCTCCCCCTCCATCACCATTTTCATTTTTTAGTTGGGCTTCCTAAAGGGAGTCCCCAAAATTCATGCCCTTTGGACTCTCTTAAGTCCTTTCCCACTTGGCCTTTGGCCTTGGCCTCCCGGGCATTCCCTCTTCCTCGTTCGGTACCCGATTTGAAGTCTGAAAAATTCTGGCAGTTCATCCTGAAGTCCTCCACTGCTGGGCATCTCGCAGGGTCTCGTCTGACATGCCAAAATTTTTTGAAAATTCACCAACTTCTGTCGAGTGGCTCTTTTAAGCACTTTCGAGCATTGCCGCTTAAAATCGTACTGATTGCAACCGCCACCTTCGACGAAGTCTATTTTTTCCCGAAAATTAAAATTTTTTGGCTATTTTTAAGCACTTTTCGGTGTCAAAAATCATCTGTCATTGATGACCATGGGATAGGGTGACTCAGCCCATCGAATCCCACGAACATATCTGCACATAAACACAACCACAAAGAGCATCAAGCTGATACAAAATAGATACACAACAAAACACAACACAGCTCTCACCTTATCCCCTTGACAAAACCAAGACATGAAATACACGAGGAGTAGGTCTAGCATAATCTGACAGAAAGTCTAAAGATAGTCACTAACCAACGGCTCCAACATAGTCGAGCTAAAAAGAAATATCAAAGAGGTCATCCTAAGTGGTGGTCTGAACTACCTACCTAACTAAGGACAACTCAACTAGGAGCTTCTACTAGGTGAGAACTCCTATAGCCTAATCAACAAATAGTTTCTTTTAGCACATTGCTCTTTTAGCCTCTTATTTTCCACACTCGGCGTGTAAAAATGAGGGAGCTAAGCGTAGTGACCCAAGGAGAACAGGGCATCGGCCTCAGGTCCTGTCTCGGTACCCAAGAACCTACCAAGCCCTCACAAGGCGACATTGAATCCTTTTTTAAGGCTCACTTTTATTTTCGCTCCAACGTTCTTGTACATTTCTTATTTTTCAGCTAGAAGCCACCCCTAGGAAGACAAGGCATCGGCCCCGGGTCTTGTCTTGTCCCCAAGAATCTACCAGGCCTTCGCAAGGCGATAAACAACAGCTCAAGCATTTTTCTTTCTTTCCTTTTCTATTTTTATAGGGATTAGAACCCCTTTTTACACACCTCTGTATATTATATATTTTCTTTCGGATAATTAGGATTTTGCCTCTTTCCATCATTATTTTAGTAGGCTTCTCTAACTGCCTCACAATTAACAGGAACTCCTAGAACGGCTGCCTACTAGATTAGCAGAACATGGTCACTAGAATTGCCTTCTAAAACAAGTCTTTTAATGCCTGAAAATGCCTTTGCAAGAGGCAATGACTGCTTAGACCTTCCCCAGACATATAGAGCCTAAACATGGGACTTCATGTCTCGAGTGCTGGTCCCTAACAAACAAAAGAAAGTAACCCTTACATGCACATATGTCATTAATTGCTTAAGGGAAAAGACTTGGAAAGGGGACAAAACTACCTGGATTTGCCACAAGAAGCTCCTTCACAGCAAAGGCTCCCTCCAGCGACTTCATCAACCTGTATGATGTAATTACTACAACAAAAACCCATTAACTGTACTTGCATCAAACATACATGAATCCCTCTTGGCCTAAAGAAATCAAACATGACACGACAAAACTAATTGGCCCTCCTGGCCTAAGGAAATAGATCATTAAAACCTTAAAAGAACTGGCCCTCTTGGCCTAAGGAAATAGATCATTAAAACCTTAAAAGAACTGGCCCTCTTGGCCTAAGGAAATCAAGCAAACCAACTCATATAGATCGCTCCTTGGAAGAAGGCAGATATACAAAAATACGCTCCATTCCAAGGGGAAAAATAGGGCTCTCAGCCCTAAACTAAATGCATCAAGTTGTGACCCATACCTCCTACATATATAGCAAGAGGCGTACGCATAACATGTCATCTGATCAACCTATGGGTCTAGGATAATAGTGCTAGATGGGTTTCGTCCACTCTTCGCATTATCCATATCAACCATCACCTGCCATATAACACTTGATCTGATAACATTCCCCACAAGCGACCAGGTCCTGTCTCATTATCAAGAGTGACATCTAGACTAGGACCGCAGTTGAAGAAGAGGTCCTCTTCATAAGCAAAATTAGCTGAGGAATCTGCAAACTGATTCCAATAACGTGGAATGAGCTAAAGAGATATGCTCTCAAATTCATCAAGTAGGGTTATGGCAGTGCGATGATACATATGAAGGATGGGATTTCGGATTGTATATGTTCTTATTGAGTTGATTTAAAATCAGCTGGGAATCCCCCTTTACCAACAACCACCGCATACCACCTGTCTCAGCAATATTCAGTCCCATAATCAAGGCTTTATACTCAGTCATGTTGTTAGTGAATCCTACCCCAAGATAAATAACTAATTTCATTGTAACTCTACGTCGGGGATCTCAGATAACTACTCCAATACTCCCTTTTCTATTAGGCCCTCGGGATGCTCCATCAAAGTATACCGTGTACGTCCATAATGGGTTTACACAACTAGCCATCAAGAACTCCCCTGTTCGTAATTATGATAGTCAAAATTCAACATATTGAGAGGATGAATCGATGGCTCCATTCCACCTTCTTCATTAAACTCAACACAGATACTTGTCAAAATTTGCAAACAGTGATGGTAGAAAACTTTGATCTCCCACACAAAGGTACCGTCTTCTTGCTCAATCACTTTGTATCCCTTGCTCCACTAGATCATCTTTCCTTGATGATATCTTTGCTCGAGATATGGGTGCTCCAAATAAGGGATTAACCACCCCATCAACTAGTTTAAGCTCTCCTGCAGGTCTCAAATTAACCCTAGCATATACCTGCAATGCATTTAGCGCGTTAGCATATTCAGAAATAATAAGGTTTAATCTTATTAAGATTAACCTTATTCTTAAATTCCACTCCCTATAGATCAGTTAATAAAGCCGTGGACTTACTTTGACCTATCTGAGCTATCTTGTAAGGGGCATCCCATCTAGGTTCTAGCTTTCCTGGAAATAGCTTTCTACGTGCATTGTAGTATAGAGCTAATTGCCCTTTCTTAAAGGTATATTTCTTTGCTTTTAGATCATGCAACCACTTCATCCAACATTTAGCCACTTTCTGGTCCAAATAGACTCTGCAATTTAAGTTCATCCAAGTGGGCTATAGTCATAAACCGCTCAAATAGGGCATCTTCATCACCCAAAGAATGATTGATTGTGAATCTTATGGTCGGCAACTCAATTTCTAAGGTCAAGACACACTCCTCCCCATAAACTAATTTGAATGGGGTGTGGCCAGTGGCTCGCTTAAATGTCGTGTTATATGCCCAAACTGCCACCACATATAATTTTGTATCCCAGTCACACTTCTTTTCAAAGACTATTTTGGATAGGATATCCACAAGTTGCTTATTGGAACTTTCAACTTGTCCATTGGCTTGTGGATTATAGGGGGTCGTCTTGTTATGCTCAAATTTTCATGCTTCAATCAGGATTTTAATCACATTGTTCAAAAAATGGATTCCACGGTCCAATACTATTTCCTTTGGCAGACCAAAACGACAGATGATTTGGTCAAGTAGGAAACTGGCAGTCTCTTTTGCATTGTCTTGCCTCATCGCCCGTGCTTCTGACCACTTTGTAAAGTAATCAGTTGCTACTATAATGTATCTTTTCTGAGTAGTAGACGACAGGGTAATATGTCCCACAAAATTGATGCCCCACTTCTCAAATGGAAGGGTAGCCATAATCGGTGTAAGTGGACGCTTCCTATTCCCTCTACTATCATGTCTTTGACATGTATCACATCTCTTGACATAGTCAAATAAATCCTGGAAGATGGATGGCCACCAATACCCAACTCTTAAATCCTTTTGTGCCATCAACCGCCTAGGAAAGTGCCCTCCACAAGTGGAGTCATGGCACTCTTCCAATATAAATGGGACCTCGTCAGGAATCACACATCGATGATAGATATCATCAACACCATGCCGATATAGCATTCTTGCGATCAAGGAAAACTTCAATGCCTATTGTTTAATTTTCCTCTTCTTTGATTTTAATAAAGTAGCTCCAGTCTCTCTCGTAGAAAGGTAGTGCGTTATAGCAGCATACCAGGAGGGAATAGACACTGTATCAATCTTGAACAAAGTTTCCATATCACTTCCTTTAGTCGAGACCTCTTTTGGCTCTCCAAAATCCACAAGATACTCTACAATGCCCTGAAGCTTCCGTGGTTTGCTCTTAATCTCGTAATCAAATTCTTGCAAAGTGATTAACCACTTTGCTAAATGATCACACAACTTTAACTTATTCAACAACAATCTAAGCCATTCCGCCTTCATATAAAAAACCACATTCTCATAAAGAATGTAGTGCTTGAACTTTTTGGTCGCAAATATCATTGCAAGGCACAACTTCTCCATATAGATGTAGTTGATTTCCGATATGCCCAACTTCCAACTAGCAAAAGCTATGGGATGGTACCACTTCTCCTCCCAAATTTGGGACAAGCAGCAGCTAATACTATACATGGTTGCTGCTGAAAATATATAGAACATTTCACCCCTTTTAGGTGCTTTTAAAACAAGTGCTTTGGCAAACTCTTGCTTCACATTGTCAAAAGATACTTTGCAAGCATCACTCCATGCAAACTGACAATTAAAAGACAATAGGTTTATCAGTGGCAACATTATTTCTGTTAGGGCATTGATAAACCTTCGATAATACCCTACCAATGACAAAAAGCTATGCACTTCCTTTGGAGTACGCGGCGGACTCATGGAGACTATGATCTTGATTTTTTCAGGGTCAGTCACAATCCCTACGGAACTGACCACATGGCCTAACAATAGCCCATAAGGCACTCCAAAGACATGCTTCCACTAGTTGAGAGCTATGCAAAATTGTCTGCAACGCTCGAAACACTTCCGCAAAATAATCTACTGCCTTTCTCTTACGGTGGCTGACCCCAGCTCATCAATGAGTACTTTCAAATCCTTTGGGGAGATGTCACCAAAGGTCTTGTCGGTTATTCTTTGCCATGAACCAGGTGCATTACATAACCTAAATGCCATCACATGGTATGCAAAGATACCGAAGACAGTGATAAATGTTGTTTTCAGTTATTCTTGCTTAACAATCGCCATTTGGTTATACCCTGCAAAGCAATCCATGAACGAATATATTTCCCTACCCACCAATTGATCCAAAATTTGGTTAATAAATGACAATGGGTAGTAATCTAATAGTCTATTTATTTAGCTCTCTAAAGTCTACACAAAGACGGTGGATTTGATTATTATTCTTCTTTTTAATCACAACTGGCGAACAGCATTCAGTATGCTGAACTGGGAAGATCAAACGCACCTTCTGCAACTTCTGAAGCTATTCAAATAGCCCATCCCTTAGTTCAAAAGGCATACACCTTACTTTCTGATGTATAGGGCAGGTTCCTTCCTTTATAGGAATGGTATGCACAGCCAGATTGGGAGGAATACCCCTAAGTTCAAGCAAAGATGTCGCAGAACTCCTGAATCAGGGACACATAGTCCTCTCTCTCTTTCAAACTGAGCATGGAACCTAGTTTGATTGGCCGTGAATCATTAGGCATGCCAAGGTCCAACTCAATAACGTCCGCATCTCTTATTCAATCTTGAGTCTCTATCAGTTGATTCAAGGTTATCTGATAAATATCCTCTATAGTGGACCCTTCCTTAGATCCATCGCTCGATGATATCTCACTACCAGATGGATCATCTACTATTTCTAGTTCATTGGAGGATAATGGACCTCTCTCACTCTGAGGAGACTTAGGGTAAGCATCCACTATTACACGATGGGCACCTCGACCTAGAATCACTCGACCAGCAGGTATATCAACTTGACAGTTTGTCCGTAGAATCCATGGCCTGCCTAGCAAAACTCGATAGCTAGGATGTCCTACAAACCTTATCACCCTAAAGTCCAAATAGCATTCCATGCTCGCAATTGTAACATGGACTTTAGTGATACAACCTTCCGGTTGTCTTAGACTATCATCAGCCATCCTAAGAAGTATGGAGCTATCTTTTTGGATCCCTAGACCTAACCTGTCCATCAAATCTAAACTTGTGATATTGTCGGAGGATCCAATGTCCACAATAGCATGCTCCACTAATATTCCATCCACATATGCTGAACCCTAGGGCAATGCTTTTCAGCATGATCGAACCAATCTTCTCCCACTCTAGCTATGCCCAAAGGTTCTACAATATACCCTATACGTAGGATTTTCTTGAATTCCTTGCGTGCTCCTAGAGAAAGTTTAATCAATTGTAGGAGATTTACATCTGGTTTAACTTCGCAAAGAGAACTTGCTAGGTCAAAGTCGTGGTAGTTAGCCAAAGTTCTCTTCTTGCGCTAAACCATTCTCTCCTTTGGTCTTTCAATCGGCTTTGGTGCCTCTTTTTTAGCCTTTACCTTCTTTCTTGACAATCCTTTATCCTTCTCGAGATCAACTTTACTACCAATAGGTCTTAAAGGTCCACCTTCCATATCAGGATTTAGGACTCACTTTTCCCTAGCATCTTGCTTAGGTCTTCCCTCGACAAGTTTTACAATTCCTTTGTCACCCTCTTTGATCTTTTGACCTCTTGTTACGGCTCCTGGATTAGAAGTTTTAGCATCATTGAAACATACGGCCTCAATAAGGCTGACTCCACTACCATGAGGCAACTCCTCTACAGTAGCCTTTCCTCGTTGTAGTATTTGTCTTGGTCCCTCATCTTGCTGGGGATTATTCCCTTGTGGGTGATGGTTAACTGGACCTAGTTGTTTACTCCCTTGTTGGAGAGAACTAATCTTACTCCAACACGTAGCAGCTAAGTGGCCAGACTTTCCACAAATATCACATTTGACATTCGTGCAATTCCTAGGGAAATGTTGGCCACCACACCACTTATAGCTGAATCTTGAGGGGGCACCCTCTTTAGGGCGTTGACTCCCTATGAAATTTTGCTGCTTCTTAAGAAAATTGACGTCCACAGCTATTTGTCTATATTGTTCATAGATCATATCAGTATAGTGCTTCATCATATCCTTAACTTTGCCAAGGACATTAGAGGCACTCGACTCATAGCCGCGATCATATATTTGTCATCCCATCCACTTAACAACTTGATTAGGAATTGGCCACTGACCTACTGGGACGACATTAGGATTCATTGTTTGGCTTCCACCACTTAGTGGGCTAGTCTGACTAGCCATAGGCATAGTCATGCTAGGAGGAGCTGGTAACATAGGAAAATTTGGCATGATACTCCCTCTCCCATTCGCATTTAACATGGGGTCCCCTTAACTCCCATTGGTCAAGGCCAAATTATTACCATTTCAATTTATCCTTGCTGGATAAGACACTTGCAAGCGCGACTCCACTCTTTCTACTTGGGTAATAGCAGTGTCAATGTCGGCCAAAGCGACACTACTAAGCTGCACTTGGATATTGAAATCCAATCCATGTATGAAATATTGCAACTGTGAACCCCCTGGAATGAGAATATAAGTATTAAGTTTGCGAAGAACTTGCTTTAGTTTCTTGGCATAGGCCTGGACATTCTCATTTGTCTCTTGGCGTGTTACATTCAAGACATGCAACCAATAGTGTCCACCCTTCTTAGCAGCAAACTCTCTACGAAAAGCCGTAAAGAATTGGGCACTGCTAATTATGGTTTCGGCTTCTAGACCATGATACCACACTGTTGCTCTTCCTTTTAACATCATGTTGAAGAACATCACTAGGTGTCCTTGGTCCTGGATTCGATAGTTGAACATGAGTGTTTGGAACTCCTTAATATGGAGTTCTCCATCTTCTTCTGCTAACCCATGCAAAATGGGCAAAAGTGCTCCTAATGCCGATAAATATGATGTACTTGCTGGAATTGCGATGGGTTGTACCATGGCTACAATTGGATTGACAACAAGAGTTTGTGTAGGTATAGCTACACCCCCACCTATTGTGGGTTGATTAACTAGAAGAAGGAAAGTACCAAGACTTCCATTTGCACTCAAAGAGCTACTTGTAATACTTAGGTTCCTAGAACCACTACCGCTTATGTGTAACGGGCTCCTCCTTTGAGGAGAATAACGTCTTACAATCTCCAACTGCCATCTAGCCCTCTCAGCACGTTCTGCTTTTTGTATTTCGGCTTGACGGTCCTTATCAGAGGACATAAATCGAATATTTGGTCCCTAAAAACCCTAGATTGGAGAACGACCACTTGTTGGCGGCTCCTGAAAAACATACCACTGATGGAACCTAAAATGGGCCAATACTGGCTATAGCGCTAGCTGGACCTCTAACATGCACAAGACAACCCCACGGCCTCGCGGTTAGGAGCGTCTACTACAGGACACATTGCCCTGCCATCGTATGTACATTTTGCATTTGTATCATGTTTACAGTCCACCTCTTAACCTTGTCAGACTTCTTAGAGGGAGACCCTACACATTTTGGTATAATTCACCACACGTAGAATAACATAGGAGGCACCCCTCGGCGGTTGATTGCTGCGGCCCCACTATGACCTTCCTACACCTTGGGGAATGGCCCCTCGATGCATCACTAACACATATAACACATACATATATCATTCCAGGAATGTACCAGTCCTCACTTACTTGTCCCCTTGGACCCACCATCTAGACCTACAGCTTAGCTGCCTTACTCTCTCCGGCGTGGGTCATTTATCATTCAACCAAGTGCTATGCATACCAAGAATAGATACCATGTGTATGATTTATGCAATGGTGTATGCCTTATTGTGTACAAATAATTATGGTTTGAAATCAACCTATGCGTCATGCAAAATAAGCTCTTTTAATGAATTTCCACTAATACGAAATGCTTCGTTGTATGAGCCTAGCACCAAGGCAACCCTCGTGCTGCTAGATCCATTATTTCTAAATAAACCGCATCCTAAATGTTATGCATAAAGAGAACAATCAGACTTTGTATTATTTCAGCACTTAAACCATGGTATAACATGATCCTCCCCCTCATCATTTAAATTTTGCAACGGTGTATAGGTGTAGAGGTTCTTTTATGTCATTTTTTTGTATGTAAAAGCAATAAATACGCACTTTAACACAAAGGACAAGGTCCAAACTAAGGCTTAACCTCATGCTTCAGCCCCATCAGACATTCACATACATAGATCTTATTTCTCTGTTTTTTTCGAATGCAAGAAACCCATTTTTCCCATTTTTCTCTATTTTTTCTATTTTTTAAATAGAAAATAGGCATTTTCTAGTTTTTTTCCTATCTAATTTTTATAGAAAATAGGTATTTTTCCCGATGGTGAGAGGTCACTCAATGAGGAATCCATTACGCAAGAGCAGGCATGAGTGCCACAGGGGCTCTGGCCGTAAATCTCTCAATTGATCCTAGGAACTGCTTGACCCTCACATGAATCAAGAAAGGATCCTGGAGTTCGCGGTACTAGTAAAGGGATGGAAATCTTGGAGGGGATTTCTTTTCTTTTGCGTAAATAGAAGGAAAATTCCTATGAACAAATGTTTATCTTCTGTGTAGGCAGAAGGGGAAAATCATTGTAAATAACTTTGTGAAATAATAAATAAATGTGTTTTGCCAAAAGAATATATTCTCTATCTTTATGTTGTGTCTTAAAATTATGTGAAGTAACCTGTGATAATGGGTTAATTAACAAAGCTGCTTTTATATGTCACAACTTAATGTGATAGGTAATTAGAAAACTAAAGAAAACCATTTGTGGGAAGTGGGTGGGCGAGATCCCTGACGCAGATCCGACTTAGGGATGGGTGGTCCTCAGTGTGGTGGGAGCTTCTCTCAAGAGATTGAACAAAATGTTAATTATGGAAAAATTAGGCAGAGCCGAGTGTTGACTTACCTAGGGTCAAGTCTTAAAACCTTGCTAAAAAATTATCTTAGGAAAAAGGTGCAGTGGATGTGCTAAAAATTCTTTAGGGTTCCTTGAATCCTAACTAGTTAATGGAAAAAAGCATTGCACTCCATGAACCAACGGTAACTATGATCGCTCGAGTCGGACGAGAAGCCCTTGTGGGACACCTCTGATGGAGCTAACTGATGTATCGAGATCTCAGTTGTCAAACTAGAACCTTGAGCTTGCAAATTGATCCTCATGGGAACGGCTGATACCTTCTCTTGGGGTGGACCTTGGAAACCTAGATGATAGACCTCATGCATTCTCGCGAATGCTAAGCAGAGCCGTCTAGGATAGTTTCCAAATGAACCACTAAAATGTGTAACCCAAGTAATTGTTAGGCAAGCATATGACATGTGGTATTAGAGCATAATTGAAATTAAAAATATCTATGGTTTTTAAGACCAATTTTTCTAAGTAATAACCATCCTGCTAATTGTTAAGGGATAAAGTTTGATAGAATAATGAAGTCTCGAATCAATTCCTTGTTTTTCAAGCAATGTACACATCTGCATTGAACTCCATGGATGGCGAGTGGAGAAGAGAAATGATGAGGATACTCGAACGCCTATATGATCCATCCCTTGTGAATCACGAAAGAAGATGGTTCTAGGATGAGTGTTACTGTTATATTGAGGCCGATTGATTCTTCAACATAGAGACTTATCTAAAATGCCTTGAATGGATGAAAAATTTAAAAGTAGTTGAGGCCTTTATCTTTTGTCTGTCCAGAATGAATCCACTTATGATTACCAATGGTCGAAGATACATCTAGACCATTATGTCTATGACAAGGTACTGAAAGTAATCCCAACCGACACGATTATAATCCAAGGACATCATAAGTATTGAGATTACCATATCCATGGCTTTCCACATCTGCCATTTCCATAGTATAGGTTTCTAGACATAGACAACAATTGGCCTACTTTCTTCTACATGGATGTAACTGATATCTATCCCTAAAAAATAAAGATATAATGATATCCTATTTTGAAAATTGTACATAGCATCCAGTCTAACCTATCAATGGTTATGTATCTCTACTTTTAAACATCTACCATTTGTAAATATCCCTTACTTGTAAAAATCATACTTTATGGACATTGATATTAAAAGATAACAATGGCTAGTTTTTGTAAAAATATTATGCTCTTTAGCCCATCATTGTTTTACAAAATTAGTAAGATATGTTAATGTGGAAATGAAGCTGAAAAGTTTAAGCACGAAACTAATTCGTGAAACTTATGATAACCCAGGGTAATACAACTATTGCTAGTCCGCCGACTGAAATTCAGGAGAAGAAGTATCTCCTTAAGCAGGTTATGTTAGAATATCAAGCTCATAGTATGTATGACCGACATTAGTCTTGTCTAGCTGTATCAGCAAGTGTGGGACATTAAATAAGTCGATGGTCTTAGACCCAGTGTGAATGGTCCTACGGACCTTAGTACTATTGTATACACTTATGTTATGTTAGTAGTCTATGAAATAATGGAAGATGATGAACGACCTGAAGGTCAGGTTGCTGCTCCATTACATTGTCTCTCTCCCTCTCTCTTCCAACATGGTATCAGAGCCATCATGGATGGGCTCTTGAAGGCATGAAGCTGTGAGAAAGAACTGCAACCTGAAGACTCAGGGCAATGGTTGAAGAGAAGCAGGCTAATAGTGTGCAGGCTGTCATTGTATCTGTGAAGGTATGCATTTTGTCATTTTGGGTTGTCATTATACAAGAGGGTTGTCCTGGCCTGTTTGAAGCATTATAGAGGCTTCATTGAGCACTCAAGAGCAAGCATCAACTATCCTTGTGGAGCATACCTGCTGCTGAAACCCCCAGGGCTGCTGGCGTGTTTGCGCCTGATCTTGAATGGTCATTTTCTGCTACTAATGAAGATATCAATCACTACCTAGTTGATCTCCAGCTTGAAAATGCTTCTTGGAAGGTCCTTTGATGCCTTGATAAGCCATTGCTTGGTCTGGAGCTGATTTATGAGCTAGAACAGTGAGCTTTAGATCTGAAATACAGTCCAGATCGGTTATTACAAACAGGGAATACACAGCATGTATGTATCTCCGACATGAGATTTGAGCATAGATATGCTTATGTAGACATATGTATTGGTTGGTATGCTTATGAGCTGAGGTCTTGGTGGCAAAAATATTCAAATCTGGAATTTTTTAATGGTTGGAAACTGTCATTGAACAGGGCAGCATACACTAGAGTCCTCCTGAAGATTTGAAGTCATTTGATGAGCATTTTGAGCTCTACTGAAGTGAGGGTTCATTCAAGAAGCATATATACTGAGTTTGATGCATTTGGATTGCATTTTACTGATAAAATATTCAGATCTGAAATTTTATGACAGACTGAAAACTGTCATAAAACTGTCATCATCATACACTCATTGACTTGAAGAAATACTTGCCTTTTGTTACCTACAGGGAGTTGTATGGTACAGGATATGATTGTTGAATGCTATGAGCATTGAGATGAACATTGAAGGCTCTTAAAAATTGAAATCTAAATCAAAGAAAAAATGCTTTGACAGTGTATTGGCTGGTCATAAACAGTCCATGTACTTTTTGACATTACTTCTTGAAGACAGAGAGCCTGCGAATGCCCGTATGGTTATGTATTGATCCCTACACATAGCGGCATATGTATGAAGTGGCTTGAGGATCTCTTGGGTGGAAATACATCTTGGTTTGACATTTTATTGGCTGTATACAATCTGTGAGCAGATTTATATCACTTGTACTTGCTGGATATGCATTGTTTTGTGTCCGTATGACTGTCTAGTTGCCTACATATACTAGCAAATGTCTGGGAAAGTTTGGAGCATGTATGACATGTTTTAAAGTGATTTTTGACAGTAAATTCACTGCTGGTTACTGAAAAATTATAGGTCTCAGACTACATATTCTCTTTACTGCAATAAGCTTGCATGACACAGAGTTACAATACCTGCAAAGTCTATGTACTGAGACTGATGTACCTACGGGTTATACCACATGTTTGTGGATGTTTTTGAGGTTGTAAAGGGCTGAAATACCCTGTTTTTTTGTAGAGAATAGTTGCAGAAAACTGTCATAAACAGTCAAGGACTGAGGTTGGTCAGAGTGACTTGTTGGCTTGCAGGAAGTCAGGCAGTGACTACATAGTGTCTGATACAACATGGCAAAAGGACTGACAACATAACCCAGATAGTGGGGAAAAATCTTGACAGTAACAATTATGCCATATGGAAGTTCCGCATGGAGACCTTCTTAATAGGGAAAGGCTATTGGGAGTTGGTGACTGGAGCGGAAGCTGAACCTGAACCCCCAGATCGACCTACGGCTGATCAGAGACGATTACACTGAGCTTGGACAGAAAGAGCTCGTAGAGTCTTGCACTGGCTCTCTTTATGTATCTCAAATTCCATGGTAATGAAAATGATGAATTGCAGCTCTCCTAAGGATGCATGGGACATTTTGGTCAAGTATTATGGCACAACCACAAGTGCTAGGAAGATATAGCTGAAGCAGAAGTTTAACAACATGGAGAGGAAGAGCAGATCTATACAGGATTATGTCACGGAGGTTAAGACAATTGTGGATCAGTTGTTGGCATCTGTTGGTTCATAGGTTGAAGATGAAGACATGGTTGTTGTGACCTTGAATGGCTTGGGGCCTGAGTATAAGTCTTTTGACACTTTTGTGTCTGTGCGGGCTGAAATGCCTGATTTCAATGAGCTGGTTGCATTGCTTATCCATGAAGAGGTTAAGGCTTGGTTTGGCTACAGGATCTAGCAGTTCTAAAAACAAGGATGTAGTTTTCTATTCCAATCAGCGTGGTCGTGGAAACTGTGGTAGAGGCTATGGATTTGGCAGAGGAGGCCAACAAAATTCATCCTATGGCAATAACAACTAGCAGGTACCAAATGCAAGAAGTGGTGGAAACTTTAGAGGCAGGGGGAGATCTAGCCCTAGAGGTAGAGGCTCCTAGAAACATCAACGTCCATCTGACAATTCGAACAAGGATAAGGATTGTCATTACTGGGGAAAGTATGGACATATTGCCAAGGACTACTGGAAGAAGCAGGGCAATCAGAAAGGCAAACAACATGGGCATTTTGCTACATCTAGTCAGGCAGATGATACTTCAAGAGATAGATTGTTTGCCATGCAGTATGTAAAATACAGAGTTGTTGAAAAATCCACTGATGATGCATTTTGGTATATTGATTCAGGGGCATCGAACCATATGACTCCTCATGGTGATTGGTTCACTGATATGGTGGCTGAAAAAAATGGCTATGTCTGTACAGGTGATGACACGCAGCATAGCATTGAGCATAAAGGCAAAGTGCCTCTTGTGGTTCATGATGGCAAAAATAAAAATTTGCATGATGTATTGCATGTTCCTTCGATTATGAAGAACGTACTGTCTGTTGCTCAGATGACGGAGCAAAACTTGCAGGTTAGATTCAACAAGCATGGTTGCTTTATTGAAGAGTTTGGTAATGGATGCAAGTTAATAGCTCCTGGTCACAGGAATGGCAGAATGTTTACTCTTGATGCTACCTTTTCAGAGCTGAATTCAGCCATGCTTGCCCATGGTTCTAGCACTATCAGAGACTTGGAAATTTGGCACAAGAGAGTGGGACATGTAAATTTGCAAAGGCTGCAAATTATGTAGAAAAAATAGCTTGTTACAGGTTTACCCAAGTTCCAATATTCAGATATTGGTCATGTATGTGATGCTTGCCAGTTTGGTAAGCAGTCAAGGTTGCCTTTTGTCAAGCATGTAAGGTAGAGTACACGTGCGTTGCAGTTAGTGCACTCTGATGTTTGGGAGCCAGCCCATAATGCGTCCATGGGAGGCTCCAAGTATTATGTTACATTCATTGATGATTACAGTCGCTATACTTGGGTTTACATTCTGAAGACAAAGGATGAGGTGTTTGCTGTTTTTCAGCAGTTTAAAAAGCAGGTTGAAAAGGAATTTGACTGTTATATCTCTTGCTTGAGATCAGATAGCGGTGGGGAGTATGTGTCAAATGAGTTTGACAACTTTCTGGCTGAAAATGGCATATGTAGGCAACTTACCTGTAGCTACACTCCTCAGTAGAATGGGGTAGCTGAAAGGAAGAACAGGGTCTTGATGGAAGTTGCTTGTGCCATGATGAATGAGAAGAAGATGCCACTCTATTATTGGGCTGAGGCTGTTATTACAACCATGTATATCTTGAATCGGACTCCCACTTCAGGTATTCATGAGATGACACTGTTTGAGAAGCTGTATGGCTATAAGCCAAATGTAATTCACATGAAAGCCTTTGGCTGTCTTGCTTATGTGCATATTCCAGATGAAAAAAGGAAGAAGTTGGATCCAAAAGCGGTTTTCATTGGATATTCGCAAGAGAAGAAGGCATACAAATGCTATGATCCCTCTACCAGGGAGACCTTGGTGAGCAGGGATATTATTTTTTATGAGATGGGTTCTTAGTATATATCACCGGCAACAGTGCCATCGGATATGCCTTCCACTCATGTATCTACAGTTGATATGCAGCAGAGCACTGCTATGACACGACCTAGCAGTCAGACAGTATCTCCATGGACAGGGAGATTGAGGAACTCACCATCCACTGACACCAGTATGTTAGTGAGGGGGAGATATGATGTCGCGGACAAAGGAAAATAGAAAGTTACTGAGGATGTATGTTGGATGATGACACCTGGTAGGATGACTTCTGGATATGAGTCTACTGACACTTCAGACAGTGAACTTGGTATTCCGACTGTCTATATGCCTGGTGCAAGGCAGAGTAGGTTCAAGATGCCCATCATGTAATAGTGGATGCTTACCCTGAGTCTCCTCAGAGTGAGAGAGCTCCATTATCCTCCACTGAACTAGAAATAGTAGATGATCCATCTGGTAGTGAGACGTCATCGAGTGATGGATCTAAGCAAGGGTCCACTACAGAGGATATTTATTAGATAACCTTGAATGAGCTGATAGAGCCTCAAGATCAAATAAGAGATGCGAACGTTATTGAGTTGGATTTTGCGGCCAATCAAATTAGGTTCCATGCTCAGTTCGGAAGAGAGAAAGGACTATGTGTCATTGATTCAGGAGTTTCGCAACATCTTTGCTTGGAGCTATGATGAACTTAGGGGTATTCCTCCCCGACCAGCGGATATATTGACTTGATAGTCTGTCTATAGAATCCATGGCCTGCCTAGCAAAACTTGATAGCTAGGACATCCTGCAAACCTTATCACCCTAAAGTCCAGATAGCATTCCACGCTCGCAACTATAACGTGGACTTTAGTGATGCAACCTTCCAGTTGTCTTAGACTATCATCAGCCATCCTAAGAAGTGTGGAGCCATCTTTTTGGATCTCTAGACCTAACCTCTCCAAAAAATATGAACTCATGATATTGACGAAGGATCCAGTGTCCATGATAGTGTGCTCCACTAATATTACATCCACTGAGAGAGGGGAATCGAGCAGTGCACCACAGCTTAGACACTCACAGAGGGTTAGATACCCTATTGATAGGTTGACATATAGTGGCTACATTGCAAAGCATTATGCTTACATGACAAAAGTGATGGAGATCAAAGAACCAGGTACATATGTTGAAGCAGTGGAAAATGAGAACTGGTGTGCAGCTATGGATGAAGAAATGAATGCCTTGGTAAAACATGGGATCTTGTGCCACTGCCTGAAGGAAAAAAGACCATTGGCTGCAAATGGGTCTACAAAATCAAATGCAAGTCAGATAGCAGTGTGGAAAGGTACAAAGCCAGGCTAGTTGCTAAGGGGTATGCCCAATAATATGGACTTGATTATGAGGAAACATTCAGCCCTATTGCCAAAATGGCAACCACACGCAGTGTGATTGCTTTGGCTGCTGCTAGAGGATGGAAATTACAGCAAATGGACGTTAAGAATGCATTTCTTAACGGTGACATAGCAGAGGATGTCTATATGGTTCAGCCAGAAGGAAGTAATGCTTAGAGAAATCCTAGTTAATGACACTGATCCTAAGCTCAGAGTCGAATACCAAAATTTCACTTCAAATGATAGGCTTTATCTATTTCAGGACAAGACTCTGCATTCCTCTCAGTCAAGTGCTAACAAAGAAGATATTATGGGAAGCCCATGACTCCCCATTCTCAGGACAACTTGGCTATGAAAAGACTCTTAATGCAGTCAGGAAAAGTTACTACTAGGAAAGGTTGAAGCATGATGTACTCAGATATGTTGTTGAATGCCTAAGTTGCCAACATGTGTAAGCTGAGCATGTCAAAATGCCAGGCAAGCTCCAACCAATTGACATTTCACAAATGAAATGGGAGTTCATCAGAATAGATTTTTGTAGTTAGCTTATCTTTTATTCAAGGAGGGTATAATTCAATCATGGTGATTGTGGATATGCTAACAAAGGACACTCATCTTATCCAAATCTTCTCAAGTCCAACTATAAAGCTTCAGATATTGCACAACTATTTATGAAAGAAATATTTAGGCTTCATGGATTGCCTAAACGGATCGTTAGTGATCATCGCGACTCTCTGTTTATGTCAAATTTCTGGAGAAGCCTATTTGAAGTATTTTGAATCCAACTTTATTTTAGCACAGCTTACCATCCCCAAATTGATGGTCAAATAGAGCGAGTCAATCAAGTCATTGAAGATATACTAAGATCTTATTGTTTTGGAGAACGGACAAGGTGGATACAATATTTTCCCTTAGTAGAATTTTCCTACAATGCCTCATATCACCAAAGTATTCAAATGACTCCACTCCAAGCATTGTATGGGCAAGATTGTTTGATGCCATTGAATTTCTTTGATCCAACCCTAAAGGTTGAGGCTTCTTAGAAAATGCTAGAAGACATGGATGATCAAGTCAAAACTACCAGACAAGACATCCAAGCTACGAAAGACCACTAGAAAGCTTATGCTGATCTCGGATGGTAAAAGCATATCTTCTAAGAGGAAGGCATGGTTTTCATCTATATACAACCAAAGAAGAGATCTCTATCAATAGGAAAGTTCAAAAAATTGAGTCCAAAGTATTGTGGACCATACAAGATTCTCAGATGCCTAGGAGCTAATGCCTACAAACTACAACTTCCCCATAACACCATATTGGGGAATATGGAAATTTTCCATAAGTTTGGGACATGTGGTTAAATCTTTGGATTTGTCATAACTTAAATACTATAAATCCAAATCGAGTACTCTATAGTTCAATAGATTCCATTTTTAAAGCATTTTCTAATGATAGGTCACATCATATGGTTTTGAGAAACTTATGGGCATGTTATTTGGGTGCCACCTTTTTAGTATTCAAAAAATGGGAATTGGGAGATTCCCAAACTCACTAATATTGTGTTCCATCATGTGAAAGTCCACAATGTATTTCATGTTAGTCTTCTGAAAGCTTATGTGGCTGTTACCATATTTCCCGCAGCACAGAGGAGCGGAAAACGAAAAAAAAAAGAAATAGCAAAAAAGGCGCAGGATAAAAGCAGAAAAAGGCACCTTGACCGGTAACCAGACCCTGAGAAATTTAAATATTCGGGCACGACCCTCAGAAAGTCTTAGTGTTGCCCCAAGGCAACAAAAGAGTAAAAGGTGCACCATTAAATATGGAAGCGCTCCCGAATCCTTGTAAAAGAGCGCCAAGCTCGCTCCTGTGCAAATTGTACGCATTAGTTGGGAATAGGATGAAATTAGAGTGGTGGGAAATGGGAAAAAGGGCCTAGGCTATGGCCGGCCATGTAAAAAAGGAAAAAAGGGGATGACCGCCCAAAAGGGATTTAGGGTTTTGTATATAAAGTTGAAAAGTGAATGAGAAGCTCATTCTTTGGTGTGTGGCAAAGAAGAAGTCTTCTTCTCCCTCTCTTCTTCTCTCCTTCTTGCTTGTGTGTGCTCTTGAGAGAGGGAGTGTGAGAGTGTGAGGGAGTGAGTGTGAGTGGGAGTGGGAGTGAGGGATCAAGAGGGTGAAGCTTTTCACCATCTCCTTTCTTCTTCTTCTCTTATCTTCTCTTCTCTTCTCGTGCACGCGCAGCTATGGAGGATGGAGCTTGGAGATGGAGGAGGCTTGAGGATACTTGAGCTAGCATCGAGAATCATGGAGCTACCGGAGTGCAAGAGAGAGGAGGGTACTCGATCAAGCATCAAGGTAAGCTCATTACACTTGTAGGATCGACGGCACATCGACTAGGTGAGAGATAGCCATTAGAGCTCGCTTGGAATGCTTGAAACAATAAGCGGTCCGTGGGACTTGGCGGTTGAGTGAAAGCTCCCACATTTTGGTTCCATTGCTAGAACCAACAGATTCAAGCTTGAGCACTTGCGCGCCTCATATCGAGTATCGAAGTAGGAGATTCATCCCCGAAACGGAGCTTGAGATCGGTAGGAAGTTTGGGTGTTTTTTATCTTCAAAACAAGTAAGTATTTTGGGATATTTTGGTTGTTTAATGATTGAAAGCATGGAGAATCTATTTCGTTTTTTTGCCTTTGATCTTTGTTGCATTTAACATAGGTTAGAGTTAGGAAATCGAACTGGAAAAGGGTAGGGTTTACTGTTTCAAAACAGGGCAAAACAGGGTAAAAATCGTGCAAAATGGGTAAAATGCTCGCTAGTGATGCCTAAGATCAGCAAGTGAGCGATTGGGGGCGTCAACGCCACACTGGGGAAGGCATATAAGAGCCAGGAGGCCAAGGGAGAGTTCATTTGTGCCATTTCAGTGAGAGAGAGAGAGAGAGAGATAGAGAGCTCCAGCCTGTGTCGATTCGATCCCATCACTGACCCACTTACCGCCCCGTTCAGGTATACGAATCTCTCCCTCTACGTCCCTAGATAGGATCTGGAAGTGCATGACCACGTAGCCGGCCTACATTTGGTGAATCGACCGAAATCGCGTTCGTGTGGGTCACGCGTGCCGCGTTCGGCCCGTCTGAGTGGCCTTTCCTGGGCCGAGTCCCAGAATCGGCCCTCGGCCCTTGTCACTCGGCCCACACAGCCAAAACCCTAGTCGGCCCTCGGACCACCGTCCGAGGCAACTGTCCGAGTCAACCCATTCGGCCGTCCGAGTCAGAGCTTTTTGCCATGTGGCACATCCGCGACCTTGGCCCGTCCGAGTCTCAAATTCGGCTCTCGGCCCAAGTATCGTTCAGCCCGTCCGAGTCACCTTGTTTGAATTCGCTATTTGGCCCGTTCGAATCGAAACCATCTGAGTCTATCCCCGAAATTTGGCCCTCGGCCGTGTGCCGTTCGGCCCGTCCAAGTGACCTACTCGGACCCTACAATTCGAACCAATTGGTCCGAGTACAACTTTTTGTCAAATTTTTTAGAAATTTGACCTGACCCGCAAATACATAGCAGCACAAACTGTCAAAACCCTGCTTAGCGGCTAGAAGTGGACAGTTGTGGGACCCAAGGACTTAGATGCGAGCTGCTGAGCCGTAAAACCTGATCGATTGAAAATGAACAAGGCAACATATGAGGAAACCCTAAATCCTGACAAAACGGCCAAAAAATGGATCTACAATCCTATCAGGCCCGAAACAAGTGAGAGTGTGTAAGACGCTGAGGAATTGCTTGCTGCACTCACATTGAATCTCCGCACTTGAAGTACACTTAAGAAAGCTGAAAGCCTGATTGGGCACAAGTGCACGAGAAACAACACGCGCACCGAGTGACCATAAATTAAGGTTTGTATTCAATAACCAAAGGAACTCACTCAGATAAACCACTCAAGGAACCCACCAATAGGAGAGGACCCAAGATATAGACAAACCATCAAAGCACATAATAGGACCAAGCAGGGAACGCCAATGACGGGGATCTATCAAGTCCATTCAACGTGATCGACAGCGTAGTGGAGCGCGAGAACTCGATCATGACGGAAGAAAGCTCAGACCATCGGTCTAATGAGGAGCTCGATTTGAATGTATTCCCAGATGCTATCCAGCAGAGCTGGTGAGTAGTTACGATGCGCACGCCCGATACGAGCATCGCGGTAGGACAGTAGACGCAATCATTGCAGATCTAGAAGAGGAGAGAAGGCTAGCCCGCAAAGTGTTGCAAGGCATAGCTGAGTACAATAGGGATCAGCAGCGCAGGCTAGGAGCCAGAGGCAAAGCATGGAGCTGCACGAGGTACAGCGAGTGCTGAACTTAGCTGGCCCAAACTGAACGGATCATGAGAGAGCACTAGAGGGAGACTTGACGGTGAGCGAGCTTCTCATGAAACGGCTGCTCGACAATACAGCAGTAGAGCAGAGTGCCACTGCACTAGTGACGTCACTGCTCACAGGATTAGGGGCGAATCAAGGCTCAAAAGGCCAGGCCAAAATACCAATTGTTGCCAAGCAACTCGATAAGTACCAACCTCATGACGACCCATACAGCTTTGTTGAACAGTTTAAGCAAGTCTGCGAAGCCAATGGCCTCAACGACCAAACTCAACGCTCGCAAGCATTCGGACTTTTCCTAGGCGACAAGGGTAGGACATGGTATACGAGCTTAGACACTGCAGAGCGAGCCAACTTCAATGACCTCAAGGATCTCTTCGTCAAGAGATTCGTTGAGCCCGGATATTGTGATAACCTGCTAGTACGCTTGATGAACGTCAAGCAGAAAGAGAAGGAGGACATCCGCGACTACGTGACCCATGTGAGGAGTCTCTTTAAGAGAATCCCTCTAGGTGAGCGACCGACACACAGAGCAGTTTCGACTGTATTCATCAGCAGAATTCGAGATGAGGAGTTGTATAAGGCTCTGGCAGGCAATTCAAGCTTGCAGCGGGACACTTTGAGGAAGCCATCAGAGTCGATGATCAGCTGAAAGAGTGAAGCTCCGGGAGCTCAAATCTAGAGGAGACCAACTCGCGAAGCTTAGAGAGAACGTTAGGCTCTAGCGAGCGGTCAATCCCATCATCCCAAGATAAGGGGAAGGCCACCGAGACAGACCAAGGCTTGGCTGAGGTCAAAATGGAATTAGCCAAGTTACAAGACATGTTGAGACGACCAACGCACCTGCACGTCCAATGCGTGTACTGTGGCAGAAGCCACTTGCCAGCCGAGTGTCAAGACCCTAGGTCACGACCTTGTGCTAACTGCGGTAGGTTCGGCCATGATGTCGCGCATTGTAGATTACCAAGAAGACTTCCATACTCGCAACCCTATGGCCAGCCTTACCTAGCGAACAGCCCGCAACCATTCTTCGGAAGGGGAGCCCCATTGACTCTTCCCGCGCCTAACGATATGAAACCAACCGCCCCTAGAATGGACATAAATCCTACAGGCATTCCTAGACCGCCGGGTCCTTACGTGACCCACCCACCGAGCGATGCTCCAGTACACTACATGGAGGAGCCGAACAATGAAGAGACCTACATATACCCTTACGTCTCGCATGACGATGAGGGCAATACGGTCCTCATGGATTATCGACCCGTGCCGGTGATGGCGTTAGGACGAGGATGGGGTAGAGGCCTAGGAGGGCAGATGCAGGATCCAGTCACTTGTTGGACTTGTGGTCACCCCGGTCATGTCTCATCACGCTGCCCTGAAAGAGAGCAGCAAAATAGAGACAAGGCTGACCAAAGGTGCGCAGAGTGCAGAATCACCCATATTTTCATAGATTTCCCAAAGCGGAAGCCATCCTCTAGCTCAACCAACTTGCCATCTGTCCCATTGGGGCTATTTGGTGTTGAAAACCCCGATGGGGAGGCCACACCTATTCCATTGTGGGTCATGACCCGAGCCCAAACGAAGCAGGCCAGCATCACTCTGCCAGGACCTAGCAATCTTGACACAACCTCCATAGGGAAGAAAAGCCGCAAGCAGAAAAAGAAGAGATCGGAAGCTAAAGTCACACTAAAAACCGAGAGTGCTACGACTTTGCCTGCGGGAAAGAAGGTTTCAAACACAGAGGCAGAGACTTCAGTCCCTAAGACGGCCGAAAAGGGAAGCACTAAGGTAGGGGAATACCCGCATCCAAAGTGACAGTTACAGGCCATAAAGAAGGTGAAGGAATGGGTGAAGGAGGCTCAAGAGCATCTCAAAGATGCTGAGCCAATCATAGTGGATGAGATCAATGATCTCTCCAGCGTAAGCACGCCAATATCACCACCTCAACCTAAGTCGGCAGAAGCAACTGCGCCACAAGCAGTGCCACTAAGACCAAGCCTTGACACGACAGAGCCGCAGATCAGCCGCAGCCATTGGCCCGGACAACCTATGTTAGGGGAAGGACGAGTATCCAACAATCTCCTGACCATGCTAGTGACTACCCTTGTAACACTTAGCCTGGGAGATTTGCTTAAGCAGCATCCTACCCTATGGCAAGATCTTAAGCAGTGGGTCGAAGGGTCACAAGAGGAGGTCACGGGCAGACCCTCAAAACCATGATGCAGAAACGCAATTACCAAGTTTGATGCTGCACTCCATGCCTAAATCCTTGCATGTCAATGCCTTTTGGGAGGGCTCTGAGATGCACGCGGTCTTACCGGTCCTAGACCTAGGCGACACAACAAGAAAGGGGATTGTAGGCATGGGAGCTGGGGTTAGTGTGCTTAGCCATGCAGTGCTTCAGACTTGGGGAAACCCGCCTGTTGAAGCTGCTAGGTTTAATGTCACGCTAGCAAACGGTATGAGAGTGAAGCCATTCGGGGTACTGAAGAATTGGCCAGTGAAGATCGCAGGTGTCCAGTTCTCTGTCGACTTTATAGTCATGAAGGGAGTGGACTACGATGTCCTATTAGGCCGACCCTGTATGCGCAACACTAGAGTCATCAAAGATTGGGGTAACAGCTTGATCTTCCTTGGCAATAGAACGGACGCCGTAAGAATAGAGATGGACACTTGGAAGACCTCACCAGTCGACCTAGACGCCATCTCTGCTATGCTCAAGGGGAACACTCAGGTCAAGACGTCCTATGGGCCCTTGACCAAGTATATCCCATGCCCAGAGGACGAGCGGGATTGGATGCACGTTCTTGTTACAATCAACCTACCATTCTTATATCAAGAGGCATGTGAGCAGGCCATCAAAACGATTGGCAAGTCTAACGAAACACTCTCTACACCAGTCTGCATGATGGCAGGAAGCCGCTGGGAGAAGCCTGAGCTTGTCTCCTTCCAAGTGTCATCCAACAAAAGGGAACTCTAGGGAATACTGGAATACCTAACAAACCAGCTAGCTGGCAATCCAGCTGCAAATTTCAAACCACTCCAAGATCTCTTAGAGGAATCCAAGTGGCAATGGACTAGAGTGCACGATTTAAACCTCACGTATAACTAGGCCCTAGTCCCCGACCAACGGCATGAGACATACCAAACCCTAGGAGAGGACGAGCAATCGGATGACAAAGATTCTAGCGATGAATACAAAGGCTGCCAATCCTTCAATGATGAGAGTGAGGGTGAAGTGGATACCATAGAATACGACACTGAAGGATGAGAAATTGAGCAGATACGAGCAGACGCCAAGGCCTGGAAAGGGAAGACCCCTAGAGTAGAGCGAGGAGTCATGCGCATGGAATGTGATTGCGCTTGGTTGGAATGCATGGGAGCCATAGACCTTAAGCAAGCAGGCCTAGCCCAACCAGGAACGACATCAATACTTAGGACCGAATCACCATCTGAACTGCGGCCACCGGGGGAGACCACCTCTCCTAGCGAAGATGGAGGGTTTGACTCGTAATCGAAAGTTAGTTGGGATAGTGATCCAGAGATCCCTAGGCCGACCACGGCCAAACGTACCAAGGGGGACCTACCCGTCCACCTGAGGCGTAGATGATTAAAGTAGGAAAGGGCAAAGCAACCCAGGGATACACGATCAGAAGAACAACGAAAGCCGCAGGACCTCCCTAAACACTTCACAAAATTCAAAAAAGGGGATAGGGTAGTAGTTCTGTTAGGTGCCAAACATCAAGGGCAGATGAGCGAACCAATCGAAGGACCAACCAAGGTCAAAGAGGTAGACCTATCCCAGGAAGGGGAAACACCCCGATTAGTGTTCATTGCCAAGAAGAACGGAAAAATCCGAATGTGCGTCAATTACAAGAAAGTGAACGCTGCTACGAAGAGAGACAACTATCCATTGCCATACACTGAGCACATGCTCGAGAGAGTGGCAGGCAAGGAAGCCTACAGTTTTTTGGATGGCTTCTCAGGGTACAACTAGGTGCAAGTGCATCCTGTGGACAGGCACAAGACCGCCTTTGCCACTGAGTGGGGTGTCTTTGCATACAAAGTCATGCCCTTCAGGTTGACCAATTCCCCTGGCACTTTTCAACATCTCATGTGCACTATATTTAAGGACATGCTTCACAAGGAGTTAGAGGTCTTTGTCGACGACTTGTGTGTCCATTTGACCTGGATCGAACACTTAGACAAACTCCGTGCAATCTTTGAACGGTGTCACTTATATCGCCTCTCCTTGAACCCCTTGAAGTGTCAGTTTTGGGTAAAGCACGGATGCATCCTAGGACACGTGGTGTCGAAGAATGGCATTGCCACTGACTTCTCGAAGGTTAGGGTTATTGTTGACCTTCTACCCCCAATTAATTACAAGGGAGTTAAATGCTGCTTAGGCCATACAAGTTACTATCGGCAGTTTGTACTAAACTACGCGTTGATCGTTACACCATTATACAAGCTGCTGATTGTCTTCGAGTGGACCGAGGCATGCCAATGGGCGTATGAAGAATTGAAAAAGGCTCTAACAATAGCACCAATTCTAGGAGCCCCAGATTGGACCATTACCTTCCACGTGCACATCGATGCTTCTAAGTTTGCCATGGGGGCAGTGCTGTGCCAACCTGGTGAGCACAATTTAGATTATCGAGTGAGCTTTGCTAGCAGACAACTCACTGAGACGGAGATGAACTACTTGACAACAGAAAGGGAGGGATTAGCCATGGTGTTCGCTGTGAAGAAATTCTGGCATTATCTATTGGCCACACCCTTCACCTTTTTCATGGACCATCAAGCCCTACTCTATTTAGTAAACAAACCTTGTGCTGCAGGACGCATAGCTCGATGGCTCCTCCTACTTCTAGAGTTCGACTTCTCTGTGGTAGTACGAAAGGGAAAACAGCATTACATGGCCAATCACATGTCATGCATCCCCATAGGAAAAGCCGCTGGACAAGGCATCGTTAATGAGTTACCACGCCCACCTATTCCACCTGTCCAGCGAGACAAGAGAGATTTATTTAAGGCTGATCTAATGCCATATTGGGCGGACGACATAGTCCAAGTGCTCAAGCACCGACTACCCGAGCGACCGATAGAAAAAGCCCAACTTAGGTGCTTGATCCTGAAGATTTAGCCCTACCAGCAGGCTGATTAGGCCAACTCTATAGGCTGGGGCAAGACGAATTGCTGCATAGATGCATGTGTGAGCATGAGATGCATGATGTGCTCTCAGAGGCGCACAACGGCATCGCGGGGGGACACTTTAGTGGAGACACAACGGCACGAAAGGTGCTGCAGTCTCAACTATGGTGGCCCACATTTTTTTGCAATGCCAAGTGATTCATCAAGCATTGTGATGAGTGCCAGCGGACAAAAGTCCAGATTTATAAGGATCAAATGGAGTTGATCCCAATTATTACTCGCCAACCCTTTGAAAAATGGGGAATTGACTTCATAGGGCCCATCAGTCCTGCGGCGCAATACTCACAAGCCAAGTACATCGTTGTGGCCATGGATTACCTCACAAAATGGGAAGAGGCAAGAGCCACACAAAAAAACGATGCTAGGACGACTGCCAAGTTCTTATGGGAGCAAGTGATCTCGTGCTTCGACTGCCCCATCGAACTGGTTAGCGACCAAGGCACAACTTCATCAATGAAGTGATAGCACATCTCCTATCCACCTTTCTCATTATCCATCTCAAATCCTCACCATATTACCCTCAGGCGAATGGCCAGGAAGAATCAACTAACAAGATTCTTATCAATGTCCTGACTAAAGTAGTCTCAGCCTCACGCAACAACTGGCACAACAAGCTGATAGCAGCCTTGTGGGCCTACTGTACAGCATATAAAACGGCTGTCGGCCAAACTCCCTTTAGGTTGACCTATGGAACTGAGGCAATTCTACCATTAGAATTCTTCTTTTCTAGCCTGAGAATAGCACTTCAAGGACGATGGAAAGGGAAGGAGGCATGGACGCAATGCCTGGTCGAGCTTGAACGCCTATCAGAGACTCGTCTTCTAGCCACCCACGTGCTTATCTGTGAGAAAGCCCGATGCAAGAGCTGGTTTGACAAGCATGTCAAACAATGCGAGTTTGAACAGGGTGACTTAGTGCTCCGTTACTCAATTAAGGGGCATAAGCAAAAAATGAAATTCAGAGGTCTCGGACCCTTCAAGGTTCGTGCGATTAGCCGAACCGGCAATGTCGAGCTTGAGACACTAGACGGTGAGGGAATAGGCTTCTTCAATGGCAATCGTGTCAAGAAGTACTACCCTCCCACGCATCCTTTGCATGAGCCGCCATTGTTAGAACCGCCGGTCAAAGTACGAGTAGCCACAATCATTGAAATCAACGAAGAAGATGAGGAAGCCATAGAACCCACTTACCTCCGTATCACGGTCACTACCAAGCAAACATGCGCTTTCAACGCCTTAATCGACGAGGGAGCAGACTTCAATGTCTTAACCCATGGTCATTGGATCCAACTTGGCAAACTGCTACTTCAACCCACAACTGCCAAATTAAACCCATACGGAGCCCACTCATACGCACTTCTCGGCAAGCGCAGAGTCGCCGTTTCTATCGAGTCTGAGACTGTTTCAATGCTTTTTTACGTATTACCAAGTGCTACAGATGCAGACACGGAGTCATTGCTAGGGTGAACCTTCAAAAAGCAGACTCACTGCAATATTGATTATGAGTCACAGCGCATCCACCTAGCAATAGGCAACGTGTGCATTGTCACAACTTTTAGCCAGGGCTGCGCAACACCATCACCGTCTGCAAAGCCACCGGTAGAACCAACCATAGGCAAGACTAAGGAGGGGGGTAGTGTGCGGCCGCCACTCCCCGACTCCCATAAATCGCAACCCACAGCAGCAGCCGAAGCTAACACCCAACAGCCTCGCCTCCAATGGGTGCCTAAACAGCCGCAACCATCGCCTAGGAGTCAACGCTCCTATCCTTAGAAGACCCAGAACTCTAAACCTAGGAGGCCAAAACACAATCACAGGAAGCATCGCGTGATCAAGCAAAGCTGGGTCCCTAAAGCCCTCTTGCATGCCCAAGGCTATTATGAGGGAAATACATGGCTGTGGATCCCTAAAGCCCCCACGGCCAAACACACTCTTCACATACCACCCTCAAGCTTGATCAGCCCACGTCCCATAACACCTCAAAACCATAAGCCGCAATGCTCTCCACAGCCCCAGCCATCCGACTCATCTACGCTTCAGGCCAAAAAAGTCGCACAGGCCTATCGGCCCAAGCAACAGCCACCATCACAGGAGGCATCATCCGACCCAATCAATCCGACTCCCCAAAGCAAACCTGAATGCAGCAATCCATTTGTTGTGACGGACCCTAACCCACCTATCTTCCAAATAGCCAAACTGCGGGCTCAAGGAAACTCCCAACCGCCCATTCTCATTGTCAAAAGTGCTTGTTCTATCAAACCTCAACCACCTATCGGCCTTACGCCCTCCTACGAATGAAAATCCTTCCTAGTGCTAGCCGCTGACCTTGCAGAGGACACCGGGGATGACGTGGTAGAATGCATTAAACGACTCGATGCCACCTTTGTGTCGCTAGTCCTCAGCTATGACCGCTTGGACTTAGGTCTATTAGAAGAACCCTTTGCAATGGAAGTGCGCAATATGCCTTGCTCCTAGGAGACCTTTGAATTCGCATTTGCAAAAGCTTCTCGCTTCGCTGCTGAGTTGATTCGTAGCGAGATCTCCAAGGAGCAAGCCATCAAACAGCGCCTTATCACATCGTACGATCCACAAACCACTTCTGCTATCACTGACCAAGAAATCACGGAGTTATCACACCTTGCTGACACTAGATCACCTTTCTTGAGGCAGTGGTACGCTCTTAGGCTGCAATGGGCAGTTGAAGGATGTCGCATAATGACCAATGCCGAGCCATCAAAACAACAGAGTATGATCCCACTTACATCGCGCCCACCTCGTATAGAGTGTTAACCACTCTTCGGGGCCGACCCATGGATGAGCACATAAAGGGGCATCCCTAACTTGACCGCCTCTTAACAGAGGAAGAACTCCACATTGCGAGTCAGGTCGACTCTGGTGACTTCCTCACAGATGTTCTCACATACATCACGCAATTCGACCCTTTGATTTGGACCGCGCCGCTCGATTGGAATACAATCCAAATTTCTATACTTGGCTCCTTCACAAGTAACTCCCATCCCAATCTGCCGAAAGCCCTTAACCTTTTGACCCTCAATCCTAGGAAGGATTCTTTTCACGATGGAAGGGGAGGGGGTAAGTTGGAATGAATCATATGAGAAAGGAATCAAAGGGGATAAATCAAAGTAAAATTAGCAACAAGCATAAACAGGTAGTATGAAAAAACGGACGGGGTAGGAAAATGGGCAGGAAAACTTTGAAATAAAGGGAAAAAAGTCCAAGTCTAAAAAGGAAAATCTACATGGCTTCCTAAGGAATTCATTCAAAAAGCATAGAGTTTTTCTTTTCCCACAATCAACGAATTGACATGTGGAAAATACTAATGAAAGTTACGATTTATGGCAGGAGCATAAAATGTCGCAGCAAGACCGCGCCCATCGACTCCCATTCACAGACGAGGAAAGGGAGCAATACCGCATCCATCTAGAGAACCGCGCCTTCAACCAGCTCAAATTCCAAACCATCCACAACATAGAAGTCGTGGAGGCCAAGGAGGAAGCGGCTAGGAGGGTGGTGGAACAATGCAACCTCACAAAGTATCTTGAAAAGTTCTCGCAAGAGCCAGACCACCTAAAGTGCGTGGAGTTCCTCAGAACATACAACTCAGACCAAGAATGTGGTATTGTAACAGTGGGCAGAGGAGAAGCCGCAAAGCAGGTACAGGTTCGGTTACATCCAGCCTTGGTGGAGAAGGCTTTGGGATTGGTACCAAAGATGGAGAGGAAACAAAAAAGGGATGTTTATGCCATGCTGAAAATGAAGAAGGAAGATGTGCTTACAAATGACGGCATAAGCATCTAGGATATCCCTGACGCAGAAGCCAGGATGCAGGCCAAGCTGATACATGTGCTCTTCTCCAGCCAGCGTTACAATTCCTTGATGCATCAAATTAGCGTGCCGGTGCTGGAGAATGTAGTAGCTCATACCCTAGACGAAGTAGATTGGAATGGGTACGTGCAAAAAACGATTGATCAAGCGGCCAAAGCATTGGCCCTAGGAAGTGTACTAGCTGGAGGGGAATCTCTGACTTCTAAAGTTATGGAAAGAAAGAAAGCCTCCTTCATCAGTTATGGAGGTGTCTTGACTGCACTCATCCAGGAGGCAGTGAAGGAAGCATAGGAGGCGGAAGAAGGAGAAGGAGAAACACCAGAGAGGTCACCTCCTCACCAGGATAAGGATAGGTCCACCGATAGAACTGAGACAGAAGGAGAAGGGGAGGGACAAACTAGCAAAGAGACAACCAGGAAACCCAAGAAGAAGACGATGCAGAGAAAGAAAAAGGATGACGAAGGCAGAAAGAAGGAAAGAGAAGACTTGGAAAGGGCAAAGAAAGAGTCCCTAAAAGAACCCAAGGAGAGAGAGAGGACGAAAAGACAGGAGGAGGAGAAGGAAAAAGAAGAATTGCAGAAAGCTAAGAAGGCGTCGAAACAAGAAGCAAAGGAGAGGAAAAGGAAGGAAAAAGAAGAAAAATGGAAAAAGAAGGAAGAGCAGAGAAAAGCGGAGGAGGAAATGAAGAGAAAGGCGGATGAGGAAGAGGAAGAGCTGCAAAGGAAGGAGGAAGAGGACCTGGCGAAAGCCACACACCGGTCCATCGAGCAACAGAGCCGAGCAGATGAACTAGGAAACCTGAGCCCTCATAGAGAAGAGAGGCCAGGGTCTAGCACACAGGTGCCAGAGTTTGTGCCACCTCCAGTCCCTGAGGGCAAGGGCAAGGCCCCGATTCATCCAATTCCTACCCTCCTAGTGCCTTCCGCCGAATCCACCACCATAACCCCTAGCATCCCGACCAGTGCCGACGTATCAAACTTCGTGGTATGGATGCAATACTTCATCAACAAAGAGATGGGCCAGGGACAGAGCACAGAAACCACGGCCACAGGACAAAAAAGGCCAGCTACGGATGCAGAATCCAGGCAAGAGCCCAAAAGGCAGAAGGTAGAAGCCTCAACCTCGCCCATCCACACAATGATGACGCCATCGGCTAATTACGACGAATACATTGCCGAGCTGCTCTCCCAATTGGAGAAAGCTAAGGAGGAACGCAAGATAGCCGTGGCTGAGTTAGTAGCCGAGAAGGAATCAGTGGCTTCCTTCCAGCTGGATAAAACAAGAATGATAGCCATGCAGCAGAGGGAGATCGCAGATCTCAAACAAGAAATGAAGGCTAAGGATGAGAGGGAGGAGCACTGGAGACAACAACTCGAAAACGAGACACAGGAACTAGTCAAAATGCAAAGAGAGCATAAGCTCCTGATAGTGCAATATTAGGAGCTCGCTACAAAATCTGCTCAGGTGGATGCAGTTGTGGCTGAGCTGTATGCCAAGGACGAGGAGAGAAAACAAGACACAAAGGAGCAACAAGAGGAGATCGAGCGCCTGACAGATCAACTAACCTTTGGAAAAGAAGAGCAAGAAAGGCTGGTTAGGGAGTTGGAAGACTATGAGCAGAAACTCATGATGCTAACCCTAAAGCAAGGAGAGAGCTTGGAAGTGATTAACAAAAGAGCAGAGGAGTGGGCTGCGCACAATGAAAAGAGGGTGAAGACACTGGCGCGGTGCCTTGCTCTGGCAGAGAAGGAGAAAATCATCGCAGAGAGCAAGGCAGAAGCAGTCCAAGTGGCCTTCAGCACTCAACAGAAGACCTTCCTCGACACCATCCTAGATACCACCCACATAGGTCAAGGAGAGTCATTGGAGGTGACGAAGAGAAAGCTCGGCATGGCACGAAGAGCCTTACACAGTGGATTGCAGATGCCACCCTTACCTACGGAGGTTAGGCTGAGCTTGGATGAGCAACGAAAATATCTATTGCTGGCCGGCCTAACCCCCAGGAAATCGACGCCCTCGGATTCGAGGAGGAAGCAGCATAGGGAGAATGTCAGGGGGAGGAAGCAGAATTGGAAATCGACATGAACTAATTCAGGGAGGATGTAGTCCCACAACCCCCCTCACCGCAGTCTGAAGAGCCACCACAAGAGGACCCATCTGCAGAAAGAAAAGCCGCCTCTAGGGAAAGGCGCAGGAAGCTAACGGAGGAAGCCAGGAAACAACTAAGAGCAAAACTAGCTGTGCTACCGTTTGCACCTCTCTGGCCGTGCCCTAATGATCTCCCCGCGGGATTCCACGCAGAACTGGTGTTGTGGGAGATACAGGAACAAGGAAAGGATCCATTCACCTTTAGTTTCCTCCTATCCAACAGTCTGCGGAGGGTCCTGCCGCTCAAGGTGATGGACGAGGTAATCGCGGTCGGTGGCCGGTTGGGGCAAAGATGGCTAGAAGAGCGAGAAAAGACCCCTACCTCTTGGGGCACAGAAGCAGCTGACTACTAGCAGAATAAATTTTTTGAAGTCCCACACACTGTACAGGGCTACAAAAGCCAACCCCTGTGGAGGAGGCGAGTATGCGACATCAGCATGCTTGCCTGGATGGGGTTTTGTAACACCCTACAGTTCGAGCGAAACAACCCTATATACATGGCATACCCTCGAAGGGTAGGGGTGGATTTTGATGCCACCCTCCACGGGCGGTACGACTTCCCTATTATTTATAACTCCACTGTAGTATCCTTCGAGCATGCCCTTCTCTTTACCGCCGAAAGCCTAGATGAGTCTATGACGCACTTTCTTGCGGATTTCTCCTCATGCCCTGACCCCGCTTTTGTAACAACCTGTAATTATCTTAGGTTACTTAGGCTACTCCTTAAGTAGGACCCGACTCCACAAGAGCGCAGCCTACCTCCCCTATTCTTTGATCCTAATGCTATAGACAACTGCGCCATGGCTCGTCTTATGATGAGGGCTAGTCTCCTTCCCTCTTTTTGCCTAGCCCTCCTAGAAGATATGAATGATAGCCAATTTACTAGGTTTCCTCTCCACCACTTCTCTTCATGTCTGCATGAATCTGAAAGATTACATGCAAAGTCGCCAGTTTTTGAGCAAATCTATCCGACCCCCTTCCCCTCCTCATTCCGATGAAGCCAATTAGGCCTGGTTATCATTTCAAAAAAAAAAATAGAGCAAGAAGAAGAAGAAGAAGAAGAGAAAAAGAAAAAAAGAGAAATGCACCACGATCCACTGCACCTAGGGCCTTCCCTAGCCCCCTCCCCACTTCACACTTAGGGCACATCAAGGGCAGGACTTTTAGACCTGTCACCCTAAGACTTGCACTGCACCTCCAACGACACACGAATTGGGTCCTCAAGTGTGGGACATTACCAAGGGCTTGCCCAAGGATAGACCCATCTCCCAGTTCTACTGCCACGGCCACCACGCACTACACGAAAAGGCAGACACACCCCTTAGGGAGTGCACAACTTTTCTTGCAGGTTATGTTCGAGTTTCAAGAATTGGCTACTCCATTGAAGAGGATCACCCATGGCATCCTTTAATGACCAAGACTTTTTCCATGTGCCAATGTCCAGCCATCTGCCTGCTGCTGATGGCTACCATGATTGAACCAAGTCAAGATAGATCTGCCATTGGCATAGATATTGGAACCTCATCTTCCAAAGATGCATGCCCAACGCCTCAAGATCTACAGATCGCTTATTGATTCCACAAGCCTAAAGAATTTCAATGCAGAGTTGAAGATTTTCAACGCAATACTGAAGACCTTCAACTCAAAGACAAAGATCTTCAAATCAACGACACAGATTTTCAATGCGAAGACAAACCATATCTTTGTCAAGACAGAGTTCAGGGGGGACTTCTCCAGGATAAATCCCTCCAATACCATCCTTCCAAGGGGTTGCTTATTACTTCAAGCGTTTCTGATGCTCAAGAGACGACCGACTACATAACGGACGCCACAACTGTGTGAAAAATACCGAGCATCTTCATGGAGCCTAAAGCATGCTGGAATCTCTCCTGGTCATCGTCACTAAACTCCATCAACTCTCATTCACACAACCACCTTGGAAGCGGTGTCACCCACCCACCAGTTCCACCTAGCAGTAGACCTAACTAGCCACTACTTCCCATCGCAGTGCCATGGGACTAGCACTTGGCTAGGAGGGGGGTAATGTTATCGTGTTTCCCGCAGCACAGAGGAGCAGAAAATGAAAAAATAAATAAATAGCAAAAAAGGCGCAGGATAAAAGCAGAAAAAGGTGCCTTGACCGATAATCAGACCCTGAGAAATTTAAATGTTTGGGGACGACCCTCAGAAAGTCTCAGTGTCGCCCCAAGGCAACAAAAGAGCAAAAGACGCACCATTAAATATGGAAGCGCTCCCGAATCCTTGTAAAAGAGTGCCAGGCTCACTCCTGTGCAAATTGTACGCATTAGTTGGGAATAGGATGAAATTAGAGTGGTGGGAAATGGGGAAAAGGGCCTAGGCTACGGTCGGCCATGTAAAAAAGGAAAAAAGGGGATGACCGCCCAAAAGGGATTTAGGGTTTTGTATATAAAGTTGAAAAGTGAATGAGAAGCTCATTCTTTGGTGTGTGGCAAAAAAGCCTGAGTCTTCTTCTCCCTCTCTTCTTCTCTCCTTCTTGCTTGTGTGTGCTCTTGAGAGAGGGAGTGTGAGAGTGTGAGGGAGTGAGTGTGAGTGGGAGTGAGGGATCAAGAGGGTGAAGCTCTTCACCATCTCCTCTCTTCTTCTTCTCTTCTCTTCTCTTCTCTTCTCCTGCATGCGCGGCTATGGAGGATGGAGCTTGGAGATGGAGAAGGCTTGAGGATGCTTGAGCTAGCATCGAGAATCGTGGAGCTACTGGAGTGTAAGAGAGAGGAGGGTACTCGATCAAGCATCAAGGTAAGCTCACTACACTCGTAGGATCGACGGTGCATCAGCTAGGTGAGAGATAGCCATTAGAGCTCGCTTGGAACGCTTGAAACAATAAGCAGTCCGTGGGTCTTGGCGATTGAGCAAAAGCTCCCACAGTGGCAAATAAAACTCATATTCTTAATGAGCAGCAAATTGTAATGTCTAGTCAAGGAACCTTTGAACTCCAGCCTGAACTTTAGCCTAATACGTTTCTAGATGTAAAAGAGAAACCTTTGTGAAATAGAATAGTTAGAGAGTATCTTATCTCGTGGAAAAACTATCGTAAGGAGTATGCCACATGGATAGAAGAGATAGCTCTAGAAAAATACGTTCCCTAGTTCTTTTCCAGATGATGACATCTTGATTCCTCTAAGGAGGAGAGGATGTAATATTCCTGTCACAGTGATTCATATCAAGAAATGAATTCGGGCTTGAAACATTTTAAATTTTTCTCGTCGAGTTATCACATAAGTGATCGCACATCATTTTCTTGATATCTAGTCTCACATTAAATCAATTACGTAATCCGACATGAGAAGACGCCTCAATGTTCCTAGCTAACAAAAAGTAAAGATGCCTCATAAATAATATTAGGATGACTTGATCATATAAAATTTTTCGCATTATATTTGATTTAGCATTACCGATTCCATTTAATGCGTTGAGGATTGCATTGATTTTGTAATTGCAAAACGATTCGCAAAAGCCTCAATCGATAGATGAAAAATGCATAAGAATGAGCATGATATTGAGTAAGTTAAGTATCAAAGAGTATGACATGACTTTATATACTAGATAAGTCATGAAGTAACTAGGCCAAAAACCACCACAAAAAGTCGTTTTGAAGAAAGAAATATAATTTTGAAAAAATAGGCCAAAGTACATGATATTTTTTATGCATGGAGGGAGCAAAAGCATTAAAAAATCATCCCCATGCCACGATCCAACAGGTAAGCAATCAAAATGAATATTTAACAAAGCTGACTTGACTCTTGAAAAGTAGCCGAATGAATCAGTCGACTGCATGCTCCCCCTGATGCCTAGAAATACATCCCCTCTCCTTCACAAAAAAAATTAAGAAGGAAGACCTCCTGAGGATGGAAAATTTTCTCCACTTCTCTTATCCATTGAAGCTTTAAGCCTTGAAAGAGGTAAATACCCCCCCTTCTACCTCATTTTCATTTTCTCTATCCCCTGTTATGCCTTCATCCCATACAAGCATATCATTAAGCAAAAAGTTGGAAAATTTTTCTAGAGGACCACCAACTCTTCGTGAACTATCACGTCAATTTCATATGACATCCGATGGCTACTGGAGGTCGTAGGAATTCGAATAGCACATTTGAAGCAAGGGAAGCAAGGAACATGGCCAATGGAGAAAATGACAACATAGGAATTTGTGAGACCCCCATCACAACAAACCTAAGAAAGGTAACATCACATCGGTTTGGAAAAAAATAATATTTTATAAGCTCTTTGCTTTATTTGGCTTTAAATGATTATAAACACATTCTAATGAAAATACATATGAATTGTTGCTGAGGAAAAAAACCTAAGTAATATAATTATTAAATATTCAATGAAAATACTCTTTCACTTGAAATTTTATTATATGCTTTTCATTAAGAAAATATTTTAATTATGGTTTATTTCATGATATTTATTGTTATTTAATTAAAGAGGCATGTGAGCATAATAAGAAAAAAATGGTAGATGTTGTTCAGATTTATTTTATTTTGCTAATGATAAATAGACACATATAAACTTTATAATGATTTATGGAAAATCATTTAGATAATATCATGAAATAATCAATACATTAAATCAACGAAAAATTATATAAGAAAATATATACTAGATGCGGATAAATTAGGTGTGTGGAAATATAATTTGATGTGTGAAAGATGAAAGATAAATTACACCTATGATTTTTGCAATTCTTGAAATAAAATTTTCAGAAAAATAATCAACATTGCACTTAGGACATAGCTAAAAGAAAATTGATCTTTCTAGATAATGTTGAAAGTTTGGCAAACAGTCAGACATCATCGATTAAACCATAGAATATGAGTAGAATAAAATAAAAATTATTTTCTTGTTGAAAATACATGTAATGTTAAAATTAATTATTATATTAACGAGAGCGTCAATATCAGGAGTTGACCCACGTATGAATCAACGAGAATACCTAACCTAAAATATCGAGAATGTTGAAGCGAAAACAACTATAAAATACTTGACAGCCCTAAAACTATCAGTATCAGGAAATTAAATGAATATCGAAAGTCTATAGAACTTGTTGGACATTGATAAGAATTTGTCGATACAAATTCTAAATTCTAAACAGACGTGGGAAAGCATTTGAAATCTTGCTAAGCGCGGGTTAAGTCAAAGCAGCACATGAATTGCCTACCATAGGCATAAATGCCCATATTATCTTTTAGGGTGGAAATATAAAAGATTGCTAAGCGTGGGTTAGAGTAGAGCAACACATGAATTGTCTGCCATAGGCATAAATGCCCATATTATCTTTTAGGGCGGAAATATAAAAAATTTCATAAGGATAAAATAGAATTCTCCTAATTAATCAAATTGGCTTAATAACTTGCGGATCCTGAAAAAGAGTTGCGAGTAGAAAGTGAAACCCTAGATTTAGGTGGGATTGCTATCTATGCTAAAAAGACTTGTTGTTTTTTCTTAAATTTGTGCACGCATTGATGGTTGCACATGAAAGATTGATTGTGCTTGTAACAATTAGATCTAATTGTAAATGTATAATCAAGATAATAAGAGAAAAGATAGCTCTATGCCTCCCCTATGGCTAGACGTAAAACCCTGCTCCAAGGGGAAATTTTTTGTATCGCTACGAGGAGATTTGGAACGGCCCGGATAGCGAGAGGTTGCTTGGTGTGGAATCCACTAGGCAGGAGGAGGTGGGAGTGCCAGGGGGGATTTGGCTGTAAATCTCTTGATTGTACCTAGGAGTTGCCTAACCCTCACACGAATCAAGAAAGGATCTTGGAGTCCCTGGTACTAGTGAAGGGACAGAAATCTTGGAGGGTTTCTTTTCTTTTGTGTAGGCAGAATAGATTTTTCAGTGAATGGAGGTTTATCTTTTGCATTGGTACAAGGGGGAAATCATTGTAAATAACTTTGTGAAATAATAAATAAATATTTTTTCCAAAAGAATGCCTTCTCTATCTTTATATTGTGCCCTAAAATTATGCGAAGGAACTTGTGATAACGGGTCGAAGCTTCTTTTATATAGCATAACCTAATGTGATAAGTAATTAGAAAACTAAAGAAAACCATTTGTGGGAAGTGGGTGGGCAAGACCCCTAACGGATCTGTCCTACGGTGGATGGGTGGTTTTGGTAAGCTGGGAGCTTCTCTCAAGAGATTGAACGAAACGTTGATTAGGAAAAAATCAGCCAGAGCCAAGCATTGACTTACCTATGGTCAGGTCTTAAAACCCTGATCAGAAATTATCTTAGGGGAAAGGTGTGGCGGCTTTGCTAGAACTTGGTTAGGGTTCTCTAAATCCTAACCAATTATTGGAAAAAAGCATTGCACTCCATGAACCAAGGGTAACTATGATTGCTCGAGTCGGATGAGAAGCCCTTATGGGACACCTCCGATGGAGCTAGTTGATGTATCGAGACCTCAGTTGTCAAATTAGGACCCTAAGCTTGCAGGTTGATCCTCATGGCGGGGACAGCTGGTACCATCCATTACGGGGTGGACTCTGGGAAACCTAGATGATAGAGCTCATTCATTCTTGCGAGTGTCAAACAAAGCCATCTAGGATAGTTCCCCGATAAACCACTAAAACGTGCTGCCAGGGAATTGTTACACAAGCACGTGACACATACTTTGAGTGCATGGATGCCTCCCAATAATTCATTCTCTTGGGTGGTGTAACATATTTAAGCTTTCATGAGCTTACAGATCTTGAATGCGATAGGTCCACTATCTTAATAAAGAACGACTCTAAAGCAATATAACCATTTGCATCCATATGAACCTCAAAATGTTTATTTCGATTGATAATCTGCAACATTAATGCAATAGTAACTAGTTGTTTCAATCTTTGAATACATTAATGGAGCTCACTAGTACAAACAACCGGCAAACTAATATGCTTCTTCTTGCTTCGCATGTCATTTAGCAAATGAGTCAAGGGTTCAACAATATGAGCGTATGTGTTTTTCCATATTTCCAAAAGACTAACCCTTTTGCTTCCGCTTTATAGTAGGCTGTAGAGTCTCGCTATTTCTATCTAGATGTTTCTACAAGAATGTTGGTGTATGACACATCCATAGTAGGCCATTTCTACTACAACAAAAGGATGAGAATGAATGTATTCTCCAAAAATATATGGAATCTTATGATTCATAGTATTCCTTGCAACTGATACTACAAGGGCTTGAGGCAACCCAAATGCACTTATTCTATTATATTTAAGGTTTTTAAACCATAATCTAGAGATAACACGATAACCTTTTCGATTAATGCCCAGTCAATAAACCTAAAAAAGAGGTAGTTGAAGGTGGATAGAGAGTTACACCTATCTTACATAATAAAGAATGAGAATATCTCTGAGACAAATAAGTATGTATAAATTTTGGATAAAGCTTACAAGAAAGTCAAGCCAGCTCTTGAAAATCACTAGAAAAGCAAAGGAAAGCAAAAAACTTGAGTTTTCAAAGGGTGATTGGGTTCTCTTGTGCTTTGGAAAGGCAAGGTTTAGGAAGATGACATGCTAAAGAGCAATTTATTCCCTAAGCTAAGCATGAGATATCAAGGGTCTTTATAATTTTCAAGCAATAGAGAAGATCACTCATGTGGCACACACAAAGGTTTCCTTTTATGCGAGTCTTTTGAGATGCTATCAAGGTGATGCGCATGATGAAATTCAACTTGAAGTTGAGAAACTAAATGAAATATTTAGTTAGTCTAGAAGAGATGATGATGCATGAGGAAAGGAAGAGAAGTGGTAAAGTTTCTCGTTGCTACCTTAGCAAATTCACTTCAGTTGTTGCAACTTTACATAGAGGCTTTTCAATTAGAAGACTCCTTTAGGTTCAGCAGTGCCACAAAGATCTAGAGTATTATCTGATGCTCAAGAGAAGGGTATCTTCTCATGTTTCTCAGTATAGATGGGCTTAGATATCTAGAAGTTGCTTGATGATATATCCTAAGTACCATTAGCTAGCAATAGATCTCATTTAGGACTTACATGCTAAGTAATCTAGACACTTTAGTTTGACAATAGTAGATGAATGCTTAACCTAGCACTAAGTATCATATGCAAAATCATTTGTGAAGGTTATCATGCGAGGATTTCCCAATGCAATCAAGCTTAGATATTATTTCTTCTTGGGAGATATTCTCTCTATGCATTGGAGGAATGCCAGCATGGGCCTTGCATAGTCCCTTGGCTAATATTTGTAGGGGAGGCAATCCTGTCCCCTCGGCCTATGTGTTTGGGTGTCTTTCTTATCTTAATTTTTTAAAAAAGGGTGTGTGTATGTGAGACACAAGATAAGAGGAGCCCATGTGGATACCTCTCACCCATCCCCTTTGCCATCCCAAACAGCAGGATGCATCCCCTAGCCATCCCCTTGTCAAGGGCAAGACAAGAGATGCTCCCACAGTTTGGGACACACCTTCAAAACGATTCCATTTCGATACGTTGTTCTAGCATCTTAGAGCCTACCTCTTGTCTCCTATCATCCCTTTTGTTCATACTTATGACTAGAAGAGTATAATCCTTTGGGTATTAGGTTGTTTACACAACAAACAAACTGAAAATTTCAAGGATAAGCTTGATGATCAGATGGAAGACATAAATTTTTTTGAGAAGGACTCTCTAGTGACATTTGTTGGTTGCTCTTAGTATTTGTAGCATTGTCAAATTAAAGCAACCATGAAATTCAGTCGACACATATGTTTTTCAAATAGTGTCCAAGATTGTAGGCTTCTATCAATAAAGGCACGTCCCTCCATAGCCTATTTCTAATACCAAGGATAAAACAATCTTGGGTAGGCTATAAAACAACCGCTCTCTCTTCAAATTCTACCCTAGGCATTACTCCCATTTATCTGCATCTTGCTGAAAAAGGACCCCAACCAAACCGGTAAAACATGGATGATGTCCTACTTAATCATCCATAGACATAAGGCAATCATGGCATAGCATAAGAAAACTCAATCACAATGTCTCAAAAAGGCTTGATGAGTTTGTAGCATTAGCATATGTGTCTTCTACACTTGCCTGCTCCCTTTGTTTTGGAGCATGACAAGCATGCTAAAGAGGTAGCCAGTGGATCCAACTCCAAACCAAGGGGACAACACTACCATTAATATTGTAACAGTGGGGCAACACTACCAAACCAAGGGGACAAAGAGAGGGCAACAGCTGGTATTATACATACAATGAGGGTTAAGTAGTATGATCATACGACTGAGAGGGTTAACAAACGCTTCGAATGGCAAGTTGTCAATGATCCACAAATGCGCATGCCTTACAATCCTCCTCCTCCTCCGAGTATCCAACAATCCTTTCCACGCCTCTCATCCACTGTGCCATTCATTCAGCAACGCAAAATGGGCTTACTTACTGTTCATGCGAGATGTATCGTCCAGGTCACGCAGAATTCTGTGCTCGTTAGCAGCAATCAATGGTGTCACCCGCAGTTCAGTGGTTCTACTTACCCATGAGTGCCTTGTAACTCTTCCAACGTTGCTATTTACTGCAGTCGAAAAAAAAATACCGCTACAGTGTCGGCGCAATTGCCGCTGGCCTATCAGCTTAGTTGGGTTAGAGCGTCGTGCTTCAAGTGCGAAGGTCGCAGGTTCGAGACCTGCATAGATCAGCGGTAGTTTTTTGCACCAACTTATGCTTTATTCTTGAAAGTCACCTTTGAGATAAAAGACAAACTTGGTTCCTTTAATGGTCCCGATCTTCAGAGAAGGGGGCCCTACATAGTTTTCTCGTTAGTGACACCCAAGATTACAAGTGGCCTCTTTGACATGCAATGTTAGAATATTGGGCCGCATTTTTGGCTAAGAATAGAATTTCGTTGGTGGTGAGGCGATTTCTCCAATTGGGTTATTTCATGCATTGGTTGTATGTAGATTTGTTACGTGATAGTTCTCCAACTTTTAAGACGTCTCCAAAATTCTGAAATCATGTTTGCCTAATTTGAAAGTTGCTTTTAAAACTCATTAGGATGGTTTGGAATTTTCTTTGAAATCTCCAACATTTGAAAGTTTTTCTTGAATTATGGATTTTCTAATTTAAATGGTTTACAATTCCTCCGAAATCCTGATTCTTTGATTTTTGCAGTATTGTCTTAAAGTGACATTTCTCATTTTTAGTCTATAAAATATAGATATACATGCTTCCATGTTTGACTGAGCTAGCAGGTTTTCACAGGGGACTTTGTTAGAGAACACCCATTTCACCCTCTAGCAATGGACAACTAGATTGATATTTAATGTTTGCAATAAATATGTTCATTTGTTTTGCACATAGTAGTAAGTTCACTAACTATGTTAATACATTCTATGTTTTCTCTATGCAAACCCTAGCATATCTTCACAACATCAGTAGAGTGCACGATTTAAACCTCACATATAACTGGGCCCTAGTCCCCGACCAATGGCACGAGACATACCAAACCCTAGGAGATGACGAGTAGTCGGACGACAAAGATTCTAGCAACGAATACGAAGACTACCAATCCTTCAGTGATGAGAGCGAGGGTGAAGTGGATACCATAGAATACGACACTGAAGGACGAGAAATTGAGCAGATACGAGCAGACGCCAAGCCGCAGAAAAGGTAGAACCCTAGAGTAGAGCGAGGAGTCATGCGCATGGAATGTGATCGCGCTTGGTTGGAATGCATGGGAGCCATAGACCTTAAGCAAGGAGGCCTAGCTCAGCCAGGAACGACATCAATACTTAGGACCGAATCACCATCTGAACTGCGGCCACCGGGGGAGACCACCTCTTCTAGCAAAGATGGAGGGTTTGACTCGAAATCGGAGGTTAGTTCAGATAGTGATCCAGAGATCCCTAGGCCGACCACAACAGACGTACCGAGGGGGACCTACCCGTCCACCTGAGGCGCAGACGATTAAAGCAGGAAAGGGCAAAGCAACCCAGGATACACGATCAGAAGAACAGTGAAAGCCGCAGGACCTCCCTAAATGCTTCACAAAATTCAAAAAAGGGGATAGGGTAGTAGTTCTGTTAGGTGCCAAATGTCAAGGGCACACGAGCAAACAAATGGAAGGACCAGCCAAGGTTAAAGAGGTAGACCTAGCCCAGGAAGGGGAAACACCCCGACCAGTGTTCATTGCTGACGACTTGACTGGTGAAGAAGAAACGAGTCTTGTCGCTCTCTTGCGAGAGTACATAGACGTGTTTTCCTGGTCCTTAGAGGAGCTACAGGGGGTAGATCCGAGTGTTGTGACTCACAACATACCCATGACATCGGATGCGACGCCGGTCAAGCAGCGATCGTACCCTATGAATCCAAAACACGCTCATGCTGTCAAAGAGGAAATTGACAAGCTAATGAGAGCTGGATTCATTTACGAAATTGAGCACACAGACTGGGTATCACCCATAGTCATTGTGATGAAGAAGAATGGAAAAATCTGAGTGTGCATCAATTACAAGAAAGTGAACGCTGCTACGAAGAGAGACAACTATCCATTGCCGTACATCGAGAACATGCTCGAGAGAGTGGCAGGCAAGGAAGCCTACAGTTTTCTAGACGGCTTCTCAGGGTACAACCAGGTGCAAGTGCATCCTGCGGACAGGCACAAGACTGCCTTTGCCACTGAGTGGGGCGTCTTTGCATACAAAGTCATGCCCTTCGGGTTGACCAATGCCCCCGCCACTTTTCAACGTCTCATATGCACTATCTTTAAGGACATGCTTGGCAAGGAGTTAGAGGTCTTTGTCGACGACTTGTGTGTCCATTCGACCTGGATCGAACACTTAGACAAACTCCGCGCAGTCTTTGAACGGTGTCACTTATATCGCCTCTCCTTAAACCCCTTGAAGTGTTAGTTTTGGGTAAAGCACGGATGCATCCTAGGACATGTGGTGTCGAAGAATGGCATTGCCACCACTGACTTCTCGAAGGTCAGGGTTATTGTTGACCTTCCACCCCCAATTAATTACAAGGGAATTCAATGCTTCTTAGGCCATACAGGATACTATCGGCGGTTTGTACTGAACTACGCGTTGATCGCCAGACCATTGTACAAGCTGCTGATTGTCTTCGAGTGGACCGAGGCATGCCAACGGGCGTGTGAAGAATTGAAAAAGGCTCTAACAACAGCACCAATTCTACGAGCCCCAGATTGGACCATTACCTTCCACATGCACATCGATGCTTCTAAGTTTTCCGTGGGGGCAGTGTTGTGCCAACCTGGTGAGCACAATTTAGATTATCCAGTGAGCTTTGCTAGCAGACAACTCACTGAGACGGAGATGAACTACTCGACAACAGAAAGGGAGGGATTAGCCATGGTGTTCGCTGTGAAGAAATTCTGGCATTATCTATTGGCCACATCCTTCACCTTTTTCATGGACCATCAAGTCCTACTCTATTTAGTAAAAAAACCTTGTGCTACAGGGCGCATAGCTGGATGGCTCCTCCTACTTCTAGAGTTCGACTTCTCCGTGGTAGTACGAAAGGGAAAACAACATTACATGGCCGATCACATGTCACGTATTCCCACAAGAGAAGCCGTTGGACAAGGCATCGTTGACGAGTTACCTGATGCCCACCTATTCCACCTGTCCAGCGAGAGAGATTTATTTAAGGCTGATCTAACGCCATATTGGGTGGACGACATAGTCCAAGTGCTCGAGCACGGACTACTTGAGCGACTGATAGAAAAAGCCCGACTTAGGCGCTTGATCTTGAAGATTCAGCCCTACCAGTTGATTGCAGGCCAACTCTATAGGCTGGGGCAAGACGAATTGCTGCGTAGATACATGTGTAAGCATGAGATGCACGATGTGCTCTCAGAGGCGCACAATGGCATCACGGGGGGACACTTTAGTGGAGACACAATGGCACGGAAGGTGCTGCAGTCTCAACTATGGTGGCCCACACTTTTCCGCGATGCCAAGCGATTCGTCAAGCATTGTGATGAGTGCCAGTAGACAAAAGTCCCGATTCGTAAGGATCAAATGGAGCTGACCCCAATTATTGCTCGCCAACGCTTCGAAAAATGGGGAATCGACTTCATAGGGCCCATCAGTCCTGCGGCGCAATACTCACAAGCCAAGTACATCGTTGTGGCCACGGATTACCTCACAAAATGGGTAGAGGCAAAAGCCACACAAAAAAATGACGCTAGGACGACTGCTAAGTTCTTATGGGAGCAAGTGATCTCGTGCTTCGGCTGCCCCATCGAACTGGTTAGCGATCAAGGCACACACTTCATCAATGAAGTGATAGCACATCTCCTATCCACCTTTCTCATTATCCATCGCAAATCCTCACCATATTACCCTCAGGCGAATGGCCAGGCAGAATCAACTAACAGGATTCTTATCAATGTCCTGACTAAAGTAGTCTCAACCTCACGCAGTGACTTGGACAACAAGCTGATGGCAGCCTTGTGGGCCTACCGTACAGCATATAAAATGGCTGTCGGCCTTTTAGGCTGACCTATGGAACTGAGGCAATTCTACCATTAGAATTCTTCGTTCCTAGCCTGAGAATAGCACTTCAAGAACGATGGGAAGGGAAGGAGGCATGGATGCAACACCTGGTATGCTCTATTTGATGAAAGAAATTTACTTGTTTTTTATCGTTCATGGTCTAAATGGTGTGCACATGGGCTGAAATTTTATTTGAATGTTCCTTGCATTATGTTTGAGGGACGCAATCACTGTTATGTAGAACCGGTATTGATTTACAGCAATTATAAATTTTCGAAACCCGAAAAAACACTAACTTTGATGGAAATTGATAATTTCTTTGATTTTGAATGGGAAAAAATGAGTGGACATGGGATAAAATAAGAAAAAATGCTGAGTTTCATTTCAAAATAAGTAGGAAAAATAGAGAAAAATAGGAAAAAATGGGTTTCTTACGTTTGAAAAAAAATGGAAAAATAAGATTTATGTATATGAATGTGTGATAGGGCCGAAGCATGAGGTTAAGCCTCAGTTTGGCCCTTTCCCTTTGTGTTAAAGTGCCTATTTATTGCTTTTACATACAAAAAATGACATAAAAGAACCTCTACACCTATGCACCGCAACAAAATTTAAATGATGAGGGGGAGGATGATGTTATACAATAGTTTAAATGCTGAAATAATAAAAATTCTGATTATTCTCTTTATGCATAACATATAGGATGCGGTTTATTTAGAAATAATGGATCTAGCAAGAGGAGGTTCACCTTGGTGCTATGTACCTACAACGAAGCATTGCGTGTTAGCGGAAATTCATTAAAAGGGTTGTTTTTGCACGACACATAGGCTGATTGCAAACCATAATTGTTTGTGCACAATAAGGCATCCACCATTGCATAAATCATATACACATGGTATCTATTCTTGGTATGCATATCAATTGGTTGAAGTATAAATGACCCACGCTGAAGAGAGTAAGGCACCCAAGCTGTAGGTCTAGACGGTAGGTCCAAGAGGACAAGTAAGTAAGGACTGGTACATTCCTGGAACGATATAATATTGGTACCAAGAGCAGAGTTTGTTTCGTATGTGTTATATGTGTTAGCGACACATCGAGGGGCCAATCCCCAAGGTGTAGGATGGTCGCAGTGGGGCCGCGGCAAATCAGCCAAGGGATGTCTCCTATGTTGTTCTACGTGGTGAATTACATCAAAATGTGTAGGATCTCCCTCTGAGGATTTTGAGAAGGTTAAGGGTTGGACTACAAAACATGATACAAATGTAAAATGTGCGTACGATGGTAGGGCAATGTGTCCTATAGACGCTTGTGACCGCGAGACCGTGGGGTTTTCTTATGTATGTCAGAGGTCCAGCTAGTATTATAGCCAGTGCTAGCCCATTTTAGGTCCCATCATTGTAATGAGGAGAAGGGTTGAAAATCATACAGATGTAGTATTTCAAAATATGATTTTGGTGGTCCTTTCTTAGGAGCACTCTTCTTTCGAGGTTTAATGGTCTTTTTAGGCTTCAATGATTTGAACTTAGACTGGACTTTGGGCTCCCCCTTGTGGTATGGCTTAGTGGATGACCCTTGTATTGGACAAGGATGGTGTATGATTTCAATGCTTGTTGCTGATGATTCTGAGGAGAGTACAATGACACTCATCCCTCTAATTTCATTGACCAATATACTTAAGAAAAAATCACTCAAGATATGCAATACACTTCTAGTGTATGATGGTCTATGTGTTTATAGTTGTACACATAGCCTTACAACTTGAAGAAAGGTACTTGTTTTATTTTCCTGATGAAAAATATTTAGATTATGTAAGTATTAGCAGCAATGATGATTAAGCAATGTGCCTTAGTGCTTACAAGCACTCATTTGTAGCTCATGTTGCTAGAGATAGTAAATGTCGGTCTTAATGAGATTGATGATGACCATTAGAGTAGAGGAACCTCTAAAATGAAGTTCCCAGGTTCATAACTCACTTTGGAAGAGTTAACTCAGTGATTAAAATCACTGTTGATGACCAAACATTGAAAAAATTTGAAGATGGAAGAAGCTTGAAGCTCCTAGCTATGGCTGCCAGTGACTCACAAATAGGGTTTGGCTTATATCAGCCAATAGAGGTCAAATTTCCCAAAGCCCTCTTAGGAGTAGATGACCCACTAGGGGGGCTACAAAAGCCCTATGGTGGATGCCTTCAATGCATCTCCCATAGCCCACGCTTCAGTACAAACTGGCTGCCTGCCCAGAACTACACTGTTTTGCATTTTTGATAATGCTGCTCACCACGACATCCAATTTCAGGGATTGACGTGCCACACTGAATTGCCCAATGCTTAGGAGAAGATCTCTAGAAGAAACTAGAGACTGAAATCCCTTCTATTGCCCACATCAACTCCTTCAAGGTCAGGGGGTCTGGCTAGCATGGGCAACACTACCAAACCAAGGGGACAAAGAGAGGGCAACAGCTGGTATTATACATACAATGAGGGTTAAGTAGTATGATCATACGACTGAGAGGGTTAACAAACGCTTCGAATGGCAAGTTGTCAATGATCCACAAACGCGCATGCCTTACAATCCTCCTCCTCCTCCGAGTATCCAACAATCCTTTCCACGCCTCTCATCCACTGTGCCATTCATTCAGCAACGCAAAATGGGCTTACTTACTGTTCATGCGAGATGTATCGTCCAGGTCACGCAGAATTCTGTGCTCGTTAGCAGCAATCAATGGTGTCACCCGCAATTCAGTGGTTCTACTTTCATAAAATAGAGCATACCACCTTTTTGCGTGTTTCGGGCTTTTTGAATATTTAATTGGGACTATCTATTGACCAAATAGCCATGGATTTCAGCATAGATCCTTAGCCTTCAGCCTCCTCAGCCTCTTGGAACAATCCAGTGCCTCCCGGACAAGCATCCATCACCTCTATCAAGCGTGGCAAAAGATGGCGCCTTCATCCTCTGCTCACGAAAACAAGGGCCTCCCCCTCCATCACCATTTTCATTTTTTAGTTGGGCTTCCTAAAGGGAGTCCCCAAAATTCATGCCCTTTGGACTCTCTTAAGTCCTTTCCCACTTGGCCTTTGGCCTTGGCCTCTCGGGCATCCCCTCTTCCTCGTTCGGTACCCGATTTGAAGTCTGAAAAATTCTGGCAGTTCATCCTGAAGTCCTCCACTGCTGGGCATCTCGCAGGGTCTCATCTGACATGCCAAATTTTTTTGAAAATTCACCAACTTCCGTCGAGTGGCTCTTTTAAGCACTTTCGAGCATTGCTGCTTAAAATCGTACTGATTGCAACCGCCACCTTCGACGAAGTCTATTTTTTCCCGAAAATTAAAATTTTTTGGCTATTTTTAAGCACTTTTCGGTGTCAAAAATCATCTGTCATTGATGACCATGGGATAGGGTGACTCAGCCCATCGAATCCCACGAACATATCTGCACATAAACACAACCACAAAGAGCATCAAGCTGATACAAAATAGATACACAACAAAACACAACACAGCTCTCACCTTATCCCCTTGACAAAACCAAGACATGAAATACACGAGGAGTAGGTCTAGCATAATCTGACAGAAAGTCTAAAGATAGTCACTAACCAACTGCTCCAACATAGCTGAGCTAAAAAGAACTATCAAAGAGGTCATCCTAAGTGGTGGTCTGAACTACCTACCTAACTAAGGACAACTCAACTAGGAGCTTCTACTAGGTGAGAACTCCTATAGCCTAATCAACAAATAGTTTCTTTTAGCACGTTGCTCTTTTAGCCTCTTATTTTCCACACTCGGCGTGTAAAAAGGAGGGAGCTAAGCGTAGTGACCCAAGGAGAACAGGGCATCGGCCTCAGGTCCTGTCTCGGTACCCAAGAACCTACCAAGCCCTCACAAGGCGACATTGAATCCTTTTTTAAGGCTCACTTTTATTTTCGCTCCAACGTTCTTGTACATTTCTTATTTTTCAGCTAGAAGCCACCCCTAGGAAGACAAGGCATCGGCCTCGGGTCTTGTCTTGTCCCCAAGAATCTACCAGGCCTTCGCAAGGCGATAAACAACAGCTCAAGGATTTTTCTTTCTTTCCTTTTCTATTTTTATAGGGGTTAGAACCCCTTTTTACACACCTCTGTATATTATATATTTTCTTTCGGATAATTAGGATTTTGCCTCTTTCCATCATTATTTTAGTAGGCTTCTCTAACTGCCTCACAACTAACAGGAACTCCTAGAACGGCCGTCTACTAGATCAGCAGAACATGGTCACTAGAATTGCCTTCTAAAACAAGTCTTTTAATGCCTGAAAATGCCTTTGCAAGAGGCAATGACTACTTAGACCTTCCCCAGACATATAGAGCCTAAACATGGGACTTCATGTCTCGAGTGCTGGTCCCTAACAAACAAAAGAAAGTAACCCTTACATGCACATATGTCATTAATTGCTTAAGGGAAAAGACTTGGAAAGGGGACAAAACTACCTGGATTTGCCACAAGAAGCTCCTTCACAGCAAAGGCTCCCTCCAGTGACTTCATCAACCTGTATGATGTAATCACTACAACAAAAACCCATTAACTGTACTTGCATCAAACATACATGAATCCCTCTTGGCCTAAAGAAATCAAACATGACACGACAAAACTAATTGGCCCTCCTGGCCTAAGGAAATAGATCATTAAAACCTTAAAAGAACTGGCCCTCTTGGCCTAAGGAAATCAAGCAAACCAACTCATATAGATCCCTCCTTGGAAGAAGGCAGATATACAAAAATACGCTCCATTCCAAGGGGAAAAATAGGGCTCTCAGCCCTAAACTAAATGCATCAAGTTGCCAGTGCGATGATACATATGAAGGATGGGATTTCGGATTGTATATGTTCTTATTGAGTTGATTTAAAATCAGCTGGGAATCCCCCTTTACCAACAACCGCCCCATACCACCTGTCTCAGCAATATTCAGTCCCATAATCAAGGCTTTATACTCAGTCATGTTGTTAGTGAATCCTACCCCAAGATAAATAACTAATTTCATTGTAACTCTACGTCGGGGATCTCAGATAACTACTCCAATACTCCCTTTTCTATTAGGCCCCCGGGATGCTCCATCAAAGTATATCGTGTACGTCCATAATGGGTTTACACAACTAGCCATCAAGAACTCCCCTGTTCGTAATTATGATAGTCAAAATTCAACATATTGAGAGGATGAATCGATGGCTCCATTCCACCTTCTTCATTAAACTCAACACAGATACTTGTCAAAATTTGCAAACAGTGATGGCAGAAAACTTTGATCTCCCACACAAAGGTACCGTCTTCTTGCTCAATCACTTTGTATCCCTTGCTCCACTAGATCAGCTTTCCTTGATGATATCTTTTCTCGAGATATGGGTGCTCCAAATAAGGGATTAACCACCCCATCAACTAGTTTAAGCTCTCCTGCAGGTCTCAAATTAACCCTAGCATAGACCTGCAATGCATTTAGCGCGTTAGCATATTCAGAAATAATAAGGTTTAATCTTATTAAGATTAACCTTATTCTTAAATTCCACTCCCTATAGATCAGCTAATAAAGCCGTGGACTTACTTTGACCTATCCGACCTATCTTGTAAGGGGCATCCCATCTAGGTTCTAGCTTTCCTGGAAATAGCTTTCTACGTGCATTGTAGTATAGAGCTAATTGCCCTTTCTTAAAGGTATATTTCTTTGCTTTTAGATCATGCAACCACTTCATCCAACATTTAGCCACTTTCTGGTCCAAATAGACTCTGCAATTTAAGTTCATCCAAGTGGGCTATAGTCATAAACCGCTCAAATAGGGCATCTTCATCACCCAAAGAATGATTGATTGTGAATCTTATGGTCGGCAACTCAATTTCTAAGGTCAAGACACACTCCTCCCCATAAACTAATTTGAATGGGGTGTGGCCAGTGGCTCGGTTAAATGTCGTGTTATATGCCCAAACTGCCACCACATATAATTTTGTATCCCAGTCACACTTCTTTTCAAAGACTATTTTGGATAGGATATCCACAAGTTGCTTATTGGAACTTTCAACTTGTCCATTGGCTTGTGGATTATAGGGGGTCGTCTTGTTATGCTCAAATTTTCATGCTTCAATCAGGATTTTAATCACATTGTTCAAAAAATGGATTCCACGGTCCAATACTATTTCCTTTGGCAGACCAAAACGACAGATGATTTGGTCAAGTAGGAAACTGGCAGTCTCTTTTGCATTGTCTTGCCTCATCGCCCGTGCTTCTGACCACTTTCTAAAGTAATCACTTGCTACTATAATGTATCTTTTCTGAGTAGTAGACGACAGGGTAATATGTCCCACAAAATTGATGCCCCACTTCTCAAATGGAAGGGTAGCCATAATCGGCGTAAGTGGACGCTTCCTATTCCCTCTACTATCATGTCTTTGACATGTATCACATCTCTTGACATAGTCAAATGAATCCTGGAAGATGGATGGCCACCAATACCCAACTCTTAAATCCTTTTGTGCCATCAACCGCCTAGGAAAGTGCCCTCCACAAGCGGAGTCATGGCACTCTTCCAATATAAATGGGACCTCGTCAGGAATCACACATCGATGATAGATATCATCAACACCATGCCGATATAGCATTCTTGCGATCAAGGAAAACTTCAATGCCTATTGTTTAATTTTCCTCTTCTTTGATTTTAATAAAGTAGCTCCAGTCTCTCTCGTAGAAAGGTAGTGCGTTATAGCAGCATACCAAGAGGGAATAGACACTGTATCAATCTTGAACAAAGTTTCCATATCACTTCCTTCAGTCGAGACCTCTTTTGGCTCTCCGAAATCCACAAGACACTCTACAATGCCCTGAAGCTTCCGTGGTTTGCTCTTAATCTCGTAATCAAATTCTTGCAAAGTGATTAACCACTTTGCTAAATGATCACGCAACTTTAACTTATTCAACAACAATCTAAGCCATTCCGCCTTCATATAAAAAACCACATTCTCATAAAGAATGTAGTGCTTGAACTTTTTGGTCGCAAATATCATTGCAAGGCACAACTTCTCCATATAGATGTAGTTGATTTCCGATATGCCCAACTTCCAACTAGCAAAAGCTATGGGATGGTACCACTTCTCCTCCCAAATTTGGGACAAGCAGCAGCTAATACTATACATGGTTGCTGCTGAAAATATATAGAACATTTCACCCCTTTTAGGTGCTTTTAAAACAAGTGCTTTGGCAAACTCTTGCTTCACATTGTCAAAAGATACTTTGCAAGCATCACTCCATGCAAACTGACAATTAAAAGACAATAGGTTTATCAGTGGCAACATTATTTCTGTTAGGGCATTGATAAACCTTCGATAATACCCTACCGATGACAAAAAGCTATGCACTTCCTTTGGAGTACGCGGCGGACTCATGGAGACTATGATCTTGATTTTTTCAGGGTCAGTCACAATCCCTACGGAACTGACCACATGGCCTAACAATAGCCCATAAGGCACTCCAAAGACACACTTCCACTAGTTGAGAGCTATGCAAAATTGTCTGCAACGCTCGAAACACTTCCACAAAATAATCAACTGCCTTTCTCTTATGATGGCTGACCCCAGCTCATCAATGAGTACTTTCAACTCCTTTGGGGAGATGTCACCAAAGGTCTTGTCGGTTATTCTTTGCCATGAACCAGGTGCATTACATAACCTAAATGCCATCACATGGTATGCAAAGATACCGAAGACAGTGATAAATGTCGTTTTCAGTTATTCTTGCTTAACAATCGCCATTTGGTTATACCCTGCAAAGCAATCCATGAACGAATATATTTCCCTACCCACCAATTGATCCAAAATTTGGTTAATAAATGACAATGGGTAGTAATCTTTAATAGTCTATTTATTTAGCTCTCTAAAGTCTACACAAAGACGGTGGATTTGATTATTATTCTTCTTTTTAATCACAACTGGCGAACACCATTCAGTATGCTGAACTGGGAAGATCAAACCCACCTTCTGCAACTTCTGAAGCTATTCAAATAGCCCATCCCTTAGTTCAAAAGGCATACACCTTACTTTCTGATGTATAGGGCAGGTTCCTTCCTTTATAGGAATGGTATGCACAGCCAGATTGGGAGGAATACCCCTAAGTTCAAGCAAAGATGTCGCAGAACTCCTGAATCAGGGACACATAGTCCTCTCTCTCTTTCAAACTGAGCATGGAACCTAGTTTGATTGGCCGTGAATCATTAGGCATGCCAAGGTCCAACTCAATAACGTCCGCATCTCTTATTCAATCTTGAGTCTCTATCAGTTGATTCAAGGTTATCTGATAAATATCCTCTATAGTGGACCCTTCCTTAGATCCATCGCTCGATGATATCTCACTACCAGATGGATCATCTACTATTTCTAGTTCATTGGAGGATAATGGACCTCTCTCACTCTGAGGAGACTTAGGGTAAGCATCCACTATTACACGATGGGCACCTCGACCTAGAATCACTCGACCAGCAGGTATATCAACTTGACAGTTTGTCCGTAGAATCCATGGCCTGCTGCAAACTCGATAGCTAGGATGTCCTACAAACCTTATCACCCTAAAGTCCAAATAGCATTCCATGCTTGCAATTGTAACATGGACTTTAGTGATACAACCTTCCGCTTGTCTTAGACTATCATCAGCCATCCTAAGAAGTATGGAGCTATCTTTTTGGATCCCTAGACCTAACCTGTCCATCAAATCTAAACTTGTGATATTGACGGAGGATCCAATGTCCACAATAGCATGCTCCACTAATATTCCATCCACATATGCTGAACCCTAGGGCAATGCTTTTCAGCATGATCGAACCAATCTTCTCCCACTCTAGCTATGCCCAAAGGTTCTACAATATACCCTATACGTAGGATTTTCTTGAATTCCTTGCGTGCTTCTAGAGAAAGTTTAATCAATTGTAGGAGATTTACATCTGGTTTAACTTCGCAAAGAGAACTTGCTAGGTCAAAGTCGTGGTAGTTAGCCAAAGTTCTCTTCTTGCGCTAAACCATTCTCTCCTTTGGTCTTTCAATCGGCTTTGGTGCCTCTTTTTTAGCCTTTACCTTCTTTCTTGACAATCCTTTATCCTTCTCGAGATCAACTTTACTACCAATAGGTCTTAAAGGTCCACCTTCCATATCAGGATTTAGGACTCACTTTTCCCTAGCATCTTGCTTAGGTCTTCCCTCGACAAGTTTTACAATTCCTTTGTCACCCTCTTTGATCTTTTGACCTCTTGTTACGGCTCCTGGATTAGAAGTTTTAGCATCATTGACACATACGGCCTCAATAAGGCTGACTCCACTACCATGAGGCAACTCCTCTACAGTAGCCTTTCCTCGTTGTAGTATTTGTCTTGGTCCCTCATCTTGCTGGGGATTATTCCCTTGTGGGTGATGGTTAACTGGACCTAGTTGTTTACTCCCTTGTTGGAGAGAACTAATCTTACTCCAACACGTAGCAGCTAAGTGGCCAGACTTTCCACAAATATCACATTTGATATTCGTGCAATTCCTAGGGAAATGTTGGCCACCACACCACTTATAGCTGAATCTTGAGGGGGCACCCTCTTTAGGGCATTGACTCCCTATGAAATTTTGCTGCTTCTTAAGAAAATTGACGTCCACAGCTATTTGTCTATATTGTTCATAGATCATATCAGTATAGTGCTTCATCATATCCTTAACTTTGCCAAGGACATTAGAGGCACTCGACTCATAGCCGCGATCATATATTTGTCATCCCATCCACCTAACAACTTGATTAGGAATTGGCCACTGACCTACTGGGACGACATTAGGATTCATTGTTTGGCTTCCACCACTTAGTGGGCTAGTCTGACTAGCCATAGGCATAGTCATGCTAGGAGGAGCTGGTAACATAGGAAAATTTGGCATGATACTCCCTCTCCCATTCGCATTTAACATGGGGTCCCCTTAACTCCCATTGGTCAAGGCCAAATTATTACCATTTCAATTTATCCTTGCTGCATAAGACACTTGCAAGCGCGACTCCACTCTTTCTACTTGGGTAATAGCAGTGTCAATGTCGGCCAAAGCGACACTACTAAGCTGCACTTGGATATTGAAATCCAATCCATGTATGAAATATTGCAACTGTGAACCCCCTGGAATGAGAATATAAGTATTAAGTTTGCGAAGAACTTGCTTTAGTTTCTTGGCATAGGCCTGGACATTCTCATTTGTCTCTTGGCGTGTTACATTCAAGACATGCAACCAATAGTGTCCACCCTTCTTAGCAGCAAACTCTCTACGAAAAGCCGTAAAGAATTGGGCACTGCTAATTATGGTTTCGGCTTCTAGACCATGATACCACACTGTTGCTCTTCCTTTTAACATCATGTTGAAGAACATCATTAGGTGTCCTTGGTCCTGGATTTGATAGTTGAACATGAGTGTTTGGAACTCCTTAATATGGAGTTCTCCATCTTCTTTTGCTAACCCATGCAAAATGGGCAAAAGTGCTCCTAATGCCGATAAATATGATGTACTTGCTGGAATTGCGATGGGTTGTACCATGGCTACAATTGGATTGACAACAAGAGTTTGTGTAGGTTTAGCTACACCCCCACCTATTGTGGGTTGATTAACTAGAAGAAGGAAAGTACCAAGACTTCCATTTGCACTCGAAGAGCTACTTGTAACACTTAGGTTCCTAGAACCACTACCGCTTATGTGTAACGGGCTCCTCCTTTGAGGAGAATAGCATCTTACAATCTCCAATTGCCATCTAGCCCTCTCAGCACGTTTTGCTTTTTGTATTTCGGCTTGACGGTCCTTATTAGAGGACATAAACCGAATATTTGGTCCCTAAAAACCCTAGATTGGAGAACGACCACTTGTTGGCGGCTCCTGAAAAACATACCACTGATGGGACCTAAAATGGGCCAATACTGGCTATAGCGCTAGCTGGACCTCTAACATGCACAAGACAACCCCACGGCCTCGCGGTCAAGAGCGTCTACTACAGGACACATTGCCCTGCCATCGTATGTACATTTTGCATTTTTATCATGTTTATAGTCCACCTCTTAACCTTGCCAGACTTCTTAGAGGGAGACCCTACACATTTTGGTATAATTCACCACACGTAGAACAACATAGGAGGCACCCCTCGGCGGTTGATTGCTGCGGCCCCACTATGACCTTCCTACACCTTGGGGAATGGCCCCTCGATGCATCACTAACACATGTAACATATACAAAATAGACTCCGCTCTTGGTACCAATATTATATCATTCTAGGAATGTACCAGTCCTCACTTACTTGTCCCCTTGGACCCACCATCTAGACCTACAGCTTAGGTGCCTTACTCTCTCCGGCGTGGGTCATTTATCATTCAACCAAGTGCTATGCATACCAAGAATAGATACCATGTGTATGATTTATGCAATGGTGTATGCCTTATTGTGTACAAACAATTATGGTTTGAAATCAACCTATGCGTCATGCAAAATAAGCTCTTTTAATGAATTTCCGCTAATACGAAATGCTTCCTTGTATGAGCCTAGCACCAAGGCAACCCTCGTGCTGCTAGATCCATTATTTCTAAATAAACCGCATCCTAAATGTTATGCATAAAGAGAACAATCAGACTTTGTATTATTTCAACAGTTAAACCATGGTATAACATCATCCTCCCCCTCATCATTTAAATTTTGCAACGGTGTATAGGTGTAGAGGTTCTTTTATGTCATTTTTTTGTATGTAAAAGCAATAAATACGCACTTTAACACAAAGGACAAGGTCCAAACTGAGGCTTAACCTCATGCTTCAGCCCCATCAGACATTCACATACATAGATCTTATTTCTCTGTTTTTTTCGAATGCAAGAAACCCATTTTTCCCATTTTTCTCCATTTTTTCTATTTTTTAAAATAGAAAATAGGCATTTTCTAGTTTTTTTCCTATCTAATTTTTATAGAAAATAGGTATTTTTCCCGATGGTGAGAGGTCACTCAATGAGGAATCCATTACGCAAGAGCAAGCATGAGTGCCACAGGGGCTCTGGCCGTAAATCTCTCAATTGATCCTAGGAACTGCCTAACCCTCACATGAATCAAGAAAGGATCCTAGAGTTCGCGGTACTAGTAAAGGGATGGAAATCTTGGAGGGGATTTCTTTTCTTTTGCGTAAATAGAAGGAAAATTCCTATGAACAAAGGTTTATCTTCTGTGTAGGCAGAAGGGGAAAATCATTGTAAATAACTTTGTGAAATAATAAATAAATATGTTTTGCCAAAAGAATATATTCTCTATCTTTATGTTGTGTCTTAAAATTACGTGAAGTAACCTGTGATAATGGGTTAATTAACAAAGCTGCTTTTATATGTCACAACTTAATGTGATAGGTAATTAGAAAACTAAAGAAAACCATTTGTGGGAAGTGGGTGGGCGAGATCCCTGACGCGGATCCGACTTAGGGATGGGTGGTCCTCAGTGTGGTGGGAGCTTCTCTCAAGAGATTGAACAAAATATTAATTATGGAAAAATTAGGCAGAGCCGAGTGTTGACTTACCTAGGGTCAAGTCTTAAAACCTTGCTAAAAATTTATCTTAGGAAAAAGGTGCAGTGGATGTGCTAAAAATTCTTTAGGGTTCCTTGAATCCTAACTAGTTAATGGAAAAAAGCATTGCACTCCATGAACCAACGGTAACTATGATCGCTCGAGTCGGACGAGAAGCCCTTGTGGGACACCTCTGATGGAGCTAACTGATGTATCGAGATCTCAGTTGTCAAACTAGAACCTTGAGCTTGCAAATTGATCCTCGTGGGAACGGCCGATACCTTCTCTTGGGGTAGACTTTGGAAACCTAGATGATAGACCTCATGCATTCTTGCGAATGCTAAGCGGAGCCGTCTAGGATAGTTTCCAAATGAACCACTAAAACGTGTAACCCAAGGAATTGTTAGGCAAGCATATGACATGTGGTATTAGAGCATAATTGAAATTAAAAATATCTATGGTTTTTAAGACCAATTTTTCTAAGTAATAACCATCCTGCTAATTGTTAAGGGATAAAGTTTGACAGAATAATGAAGTCTCGAATCAGTTCCTTGTTTTTCAAGCAATGTACACATCTGCATTGAACTCCATGGATGGCGAGTGGAGAAGAGAAATGATGAGGATACTCGAATGCCTATATGATCCATCCCTTGTGAATCACGAAAGAAGATGGTTCTAGGATGAGTGTTACTGTTATATCGAGGCCGATTGATTCTTCAACATAGAGACTTATCTAAAATGCCTTGAATGGATGAAAAATTTAAAAGTAGTTGAGGCCTTTATCTTTTGTCTGTCCAGAATGAATCCACTTATGATTACCAATGGTCGAAGATACATCTAGACCATTATTCTATGACAAGGTACTGAAAGTAATCCCAACCGACACGATTATAATCCAAGGACATCATAAGTATTGAGATTACCATATCCATGGCTTTCCACATCTGCCATTTCCATAGTATAGGTTTCTAGACATAGACAACAATCGGCCTACTTTCTTCTACATGGATGTAACTGATATCTATCCCTAAAAAATAAAGATATAATGATATCCTATTTTGAAAATTGTACATAGCATCCAGTCTAACCTATCAATGGTTATGTATCTCTACTTTTAAACATCTACCATTTGTAAATATCCCTTACTTGTAAAAATCATACTTTATGGACATTGATATTAAAAGATAACAATGGCTAGTTTTTGTAAAAATATTATGCTCTTTAGCCCATCATTGTTTTACAAAATTAGTAAGATATGTTAATGTGGAAATGAAGCTGAAAAGTTTAAGCACGAAACTAATTCGTGAAACTTATGATAACCCAGGGTAATACAACTATTGCTAGTCCGCCGACTGAAATTCAGGAGAAGAAGTATCTCCTTAAGCAGGTTATGTTAGAATATCAAGCTCATAGTATGCATGACCGACATTAGTCTTGTCTAGCTGTATCAGCAAGTGTGGGACATTAAATAAGTCGATGGTCTTAGACCCAGTGTGAATGGTCCTACGGACCTTAGTACTATTGTATACACTTATGTTATGTTAGTAGTCTATGAAATAATGGAAGATGATGAACGACCTGAAGGTCAGGTTGCTGCTCCATTACATTGTCTCTCTCCCTCTCTCTTCCAACATGGTATCAGAGCCATCATGGATGGGCTCTTGAAGGCATGAAGCTGTGAGAAAGAACTGCAACCTGAAGACTCAGGGCAATGGTTGAAGAGAAGCAGGCTAATAGTGTGCAGGCTGTCATTGTATCTGTGAAGGTATGCATTTTGTCATTTTGGGTTGTCATTATATAAGAGGGTTGTCCTGGCCTGTTTGAAGCATTATAGAGGCTTCATTGAGCACTCAAGAGCAAGCATCAACTATCCTTGTGGAGCATACCTGCTGCTGAAACCCCCAGGGCTGCTGGCGTGTTTGCGCCTGATCTTGAATGGTCATTTTCTGCTACTAATGAAGATATCAATCACTACCTAGTTGATCTCCAGCTTGAAAATGCTTCTTGGAAGGTCCTTTGATGCCTTGATAAGCCATTGCTTGGTCTGGAGCTGATTTATGAGCTAGAACAGTGAGCTTTAGATCTGAAATACAGTCCAGATCGGTTATTACAAACAGGGAATACACATCATGTATGTATCTCCGACATGAGATTTGAGCATAGATATGCTTATGTAGACATATGTATTGGTTGGTATGCTTATGAGCTGAGGTCTTGGTGGCAAAAATATTCAAATCTGGAATTTTTTAATGGTTGGAAACTGTCATTGAACAGGGCAGCATACACTAGAGTCCTCCTGAAGATTTGAAGTCATTTGATGAGCATTTTGAGCTCTACTGAAGTGAGGGTTCATTCAAGAAGCATATATACTGAGTTTGATGCATTTGGATTGCATTTTACTGATAAAATATTCAGATCTGAAATTTTATGACAGACTGAAAACTGTCATAAAACTGTCATCATCATACACTCATTGACTTGAAGAAATACTTGCCTTTTGTTACCTACAGGGAGTTGTATGGTACAGGATATGATTGTTGAATGCTATGAGCATTGAGATGAACATTGAAGGCTCTTAAAAATCGAAATCTAAATCAAAGAAAAAATGCTTTGACAGTGTATTGGCTGGTCATAAACAGTCCATGTACTTTTTGACATTACTTCTTGAAGACAGAGAGCCTGCGAATGCCCGTATGGTTATGTATTGATCCCTACACATAGCGGCATATGTATGAAGTGGCTTGAGGATCTCTTGGGTGGAAATACATCTTGGTTTGACATTTTATTGGCTGTATACAATCTGTGAGCAGATTTATATCACTTGTACTTGCTGGATATGCATTGTTTTGTGTTCGTATGACTGTCTAGTTGCCTACATATACTAGCAAATGTCTGGGAAAGTTTGGAGCATGTATGACATGTTTTAAAGTGCTTTTTGACAGTAAATTCACTGCTAGTTACTGAAAAATTATAGGTCTCAGACTGCATATTCTCTTTACTGCAATAAGCTTGCATGACACAGAGTTACAATACCTGCAAAGTCTATGTACTGAGACTGATGTACCTACGGGTTATACCACATGTTTGTGGATGTTTTTGAGGTTGTAAAGGGCTGAAATACCCTGTTTTTTTGTAGAGAATAGTTGCAGAAAATTGTCATAAATAGTCAAGGACTGAGGTTGGTCAGAGTGACTTGTTGGCTTGCAGGAAGTCAGGCAGTGACTAAATAGTGTCTGATACAACATGGCAAAAGGACTGACAACATAACCCAGATAGTGGGGAAAAATCTTGACAGTAACAATTATGCCATATGGAAGTTCCGCATGGAGACCTTCTTAATAGGGAAAGGCTATTGGGAGTTGGTGACTGGAGCGGAAGCTGAACCTGAACTCCCAGATCGACCTATGGCTGATCAGAGACGATTACACTGAGCTTGGACAGAAAGAGCTCGTAGAGTCTTGCACTGGCTCTCTTTATGTATCTCAAATTCCATGGTAATGCAAATAATGAACTGCAGCTCTCCTAAGGATGCATGGGACATTTTGGTCAAGTATTATGGCACAACCACAAGTGCTAGGAAGATATAGTTGAAGCAGAAGTTTAACAACATGGAGAGGAAGAGCAGATCTATACAGGATTATGTCACGGAGGTTAAGACAATTGTGGATCAGTTGTTGGCATCTGTTGGTTCATAGGTTGAAGATGAAGACATGGTTGTTGTGACCTTGAATGGCTTGGGGCCTGAGTATAAGTCTTTTGACACTTTTGTGTCTGTGCGGGCTGAAATGCCTGATTTCAATGAGCTGGTTGCATTGCTTATCCATGAAGAGGTTAAGCTTGGTTTGGCTACAGGATCTAGCAGTTCTAAAAACAAGGATGTAGTTTTCTATTCCAATCAGCGTGGTCGTGGAAACTGTGGTAGAGGCTATGGATTTCGCAGAGGAGGCCAACAAAATTCATCCTATGGAAATAACAACCAGCAGGTACCAAATGCAAGAAGTGGTGGAAACTTTAGAGGCAGGGGGAGATCTAGCCCTAGAGGTAGAGGCTCCTGGAAACATCAGCGTCCATCTGACAATTCGAACAAGGATAAGGATTGTCATTACTGGGGAAAGTATGGACATATTGCCAAGGACTACTGGAAGAAGCAGGGCAATCAGAAAGGCAAACAACATGGGCATTTTGCTACATCTAGTCAGGCAGATGATACTTCAAGAGATAGATTGTTTGCCATGCAGTATGTAAAATACAGAGTTGTTGAAAAATCCACTGATGATGCATTTTGGTATATTGATTCAGGGGCATCGAACCATATGACTCCTCATGGTGATTGGTTCACTGATATGGTGGCTGAAAAAATGGCTATGTCTGTACAGGTGATGACACGCAGCATAGCATTGAGCATAAAGGCAAAGTGCCTCTTGTGGTTCATGATGGCAAAAATAAAAATTTGCATGATGTATTGCATGTTCCTTCGATTATGAAGAACGTACTGTCTGTTGGTCAGATGACGGAGCAAAACTTGCAGGTTAGATTCAACAAGCATGGTTGCTTTATTGAAGAGTTTGGTAATGGATGCAAGTTAATAGCTCCTGGTCACAGGAATGGCAGAATGTTTACTCTTGATGCTACCTTTTCAGAGCTGAATTCAGCCATGCTTGCCCATGGTTCTAGCACTATCAGAGACTTGGAAATTTGGCACAAGAGAGTGGGACATGTAAATTTGCAAAGGTTGCAAATTATGTAGAAAAAATAGCTTGTTACAGGTTTACCCAAGTTCCAATATTCAGATATTGGTCATGTATGTGATGCTTGCCAGTTTGGTAAGCAGTCAAGGTTGCCTTTTGTCAGGCATGTAAGGTAGAGTACACGTCCGTTGCAGTTAGTGCACTTTGATGTTTGGGGGCCAACCCATAATGCATCCATGGGAGGCTCCAAGTATTATGTTACATTCATTGATGATTACAGTCGCTATACTTGGGTTTACATTCTGAAGACAAAGGATGAGGTGTTTGCTGTTTTTCAGCAGTTTAAAAAGCAGGTTGAAAAGGAATTTGACTGTTATATCTCTTGCTTGAGATCAGATAGCGGTGGGGAGTATGTGTCAAATGAGTTTGATAACTTTCTGGCTGAAAATGGCATATGTAGGCAACTTATCTGTAGCTACACTCAATAGAATGGGGTAGCTGAAAGGAAGAACAGGGTCTTGATGGAAGTTGCTTGTGCCATGATGAATGAGAAGAAGATGCCACTCTATTATTGGGCTGAGGCTGTTATGACAACCATGTATATCTTGAATCGGACTCCCACTGCAGGTATTCATGAGATGACACCGTTTGAGAAGCTGTATGGCTATAAGCCAAATGTAAGTCACATGAAAGCCTTTGGCTGCCTTGCTTATGTGCATATTCCAGATGAAAAAAGGAAGAAGCTGGATCCAAAAGCGGTTTTCATTGGATATTCACAAGAGAAGAAGGCATACAAATGCTATGATCCCTCTACCAGGGAGACCTTGGTGAGTAGGGATATTATTTTTTATGAGATGGGTTCTTGGTATATATCACCGGCAACAGTGCCATCGGATATGCCTTCCACTCATGTATCTACAGTTGATATGCAGTAGAGCACTGCTATGACACGACCTAGTAGTCAGACAGTATCTCCATGGACAGGGAGATTGAGGAACTCACCATCCACTGACACCAGTATGTTAGTGAGGGGGAGATATGATGTCGCGGACAAAGGAAAATAGAAAGTTACTGAGGATGTATGTGGGATGATGACATCTGGTAGGATGACTTCTGGATATGAGTCTACTGACACTTTAGACAGTGAACTTGGTATTCTGACTGTCTATATGCCTGGTGCAAGGCAGAGCAGGTTCAAGATGCCCATCATGTAATAGTGGATGCTTACCTTGAGTCTCCTCAGAGTGAGAGAGCTCCATTATCCTCCACTGAACTAGAAATAGTAGATGATCCATCTAGTAGTGAGACGTCATCGAGTGATGGATCTAAGCAAGGGTCCACTACAGAGGATATTTATTAGATAACCTTGAATGAACTGATAGAGCCTTAAGATCAAATAAGAGATGCGAACGTTATTGAGTTGGATTTTGTGGCCAATCAAATTAGGTTCCATGCTCAGTTCGGAAGAGAGAAAGGACTATGTGTCATTGATTCAGGAGTTTCGCAACATCTTTGCTTGGAGCTATGATGAACTTAGGGGTATTTCTCCCCGATCAGCGGATATATTGACTTGATAGTCTGTCTATAGAATCCATGGCCTTCCTAGCAAAACTTGATAGCTAGGACATCCTGCAAACCTTATCACCCTAAAGTCCAGATAGCATTCCACGCTCGCAATTGTAACGTGGACTTTAGTGATGCAACCTTCCAGTTGTCTTAGACTATCATCAGCCATCCTAAGAAGTGTGGAGCCATCTTTTTGGATCTCTAGACCTAACCTCTCCAAAAAATATGAACTCATGATATTGACGAAGGATCCACTGTCCATGATAGTGTGCTCCACTAATATTACATCCACTAAGAGAGGGGAATCGAGCAGTGCACCACAGCTTAGACACTCACAGAGGGTTAGATACCCTATTGATAGGTTGACATATAGTGGCTACATTGCAAAGCATTATGCTTACATGACAAAAGTGATGGAGATCAAAGAACCAGGTACATATGTTGAAGCAGTGGAAAATGAGAAATGGTGTGCAGCTATGGATGAAGAAATGAATGCCTTGGTTGAAAATAACACATGGGATCTTGTGCCACTGCCTGAAGGAAAAAAGACCATTGGCTGCAAATAGGTCTACAAAATCAAATGCAAGCCAGATGGTAGTGTGGAAAGGTACAAAGCCAGGCTAGTTGCTAAGGGGTATGTCCAATAATATGGACTTGATTATGAGGAAACATTCAGCCCTATTGCCAAAATGGCAACCATACGCACTGTGATTGCTTTGGCTGCTGCTAGAGGATGGAAATTACAGCAAATGGACGTTAAGAATGCATTTCTTAACGGTGACATAACAGAGGATGTCTATATGGTTCAGCCAGAAGGAAGTAATGCTTAGAGAAATCCTAGTTAAGGACACTGATCCTAAGCTCAGAGTCCAATACCAAAATTTCACTTCGAATGATAGGCTTTATCTATTTCAGGACAAGACTCTGCATTCCTCTCAGTCAAATGCTAACAAAGAAGATATTATGGGAAGCCCATGACTCCCCATTCTCAAGACAACTTGGCTATGAAAAGACTCTTAATGCAGTCAGGAAAAGTTTGTTGAGATATCGAGCTCCACTCGTGATACGCCAGGGTGACCGTTGTGTATTTATGTCACCGACTTGTCAGTTGCAGACGCGGTTGGTACACCGCCCATGAATAATAGCTACATGATAGCTATCCTTATCTACTCTAGTTCGGGGCTCGGTTAGTATGCCACCTTAGTTAGTTGAGTTTGGTTTGAGACCCATATATAGGGTTCTTCTATTTCTTTGTATGAGAGAGTTCTTTTTGGCTTACACAACTAAGAAGAGGAAAACTGTTTTCAGCCTCCACCCTTGTGTGTATTCCCCCATTGTGCAAGCAAGAAAGCTACAAGTGAGACTCCTTCCTTCTCTCCCACAATCTTGACATGGTATCAGAGCCTTGTTCGTGGTAAGGAGCTCAAGAAAGCAAGCCAAGCTCGCGGCGTTCTGGTAAGAGGAGCAGTGTTGCTTTCATTTTCTGTTTTGGGAGCAGATCTCTGCAGGTAGCACAGCTGGAAATTGCAAGAGTGCATTGTCTCAGGTTGAGACGCCCTTCGCGGTGAAGCAAGAGGGCAGTATATGCTACGGGTGAGGGCTTTAGCCGTAGGCGACCTTGTTTTTTTGATTTGAGGCCATTTCGGGGCCTGTTTTGCAGACAGAAGTTTTCTGCACGCACTCAGGAAAAGGCTCAGTTTTATGCTGTGCAGCCACTATTCTACAGATCGGTGAAAAGTTACTGTAGAAATTGCATCGTATGCTTGTGCGCAGAGACATTGGGAGTTTCAGAATCATCCTTGGTTCTTGTTTATGCAAAATCGTCACTAGGAAGTGACTGTGTGGTCAAATACCACTTTCGCCAGTTTTGCAGATTTGCCCCTTGTGAGGGTGAAGCTGTGTTTTTTGCAGTGACAGAATTTTTTGTAGTATTTTGTAATGGCGTCTGATTCTCTTTCACAGATTGTCACTGAAAAGCTTGACAAGAACAACTTCCAGGCATGGAAGTTTAGAATGACGAATTTCCTTATGGGAAAAGGATATTGGGAATTTGTTGCAGGAAATGAAGAAGAACCAATTCTTCCTGATGTTCCCAATCAACAGCAAATGCAGGCATTCAAAGCATGGCATGAGAGAGCCAGGAAAGTTATGTACTGGCTGTCTATCAGTATTTCAGACTCTATGATTGTGCATATTCAGGATGCAAGTACGCCAAAGGAGGCATGGGATACTTTGTCAAAAATGTATAGCACAAATACGCAAGCTAGGAAAATGCAGCTCAAGCAAGAGTTGCATAATGTGCAAAGAGAAAATATGAGCATCAATGACTACCACATGAAGGTGAAGAAGATTGCAGATGCACTTGCTTCCATTGGGTCGCCAGTGGAAGATGATGATTTAGTTTCTGTGACTTGAATGGTCTAGGAAAGGATTATGCACAGCTTCGGACATCCATTTCAGTTCATGAAAGATTTCCTGATTTTGAGGAGCTGATTGCTCTTCTAATTTCTGAGGAGCAAAGAAATGGTGGTGCATCTTCTTCAGGAGGAACTTCAAAAGAAGCTGTTTTCTACTCAAATGCTGGAAGAGGTAGAGGCAGAGGTAGAGGAGGCCGATTTGGAGGCCGTGGTAGAAATCAGAATATGCAGCAAACACAAGAAAACCAGTCCTATAGAGGAGGACGTGGTAACTCTAGAGGCAGGGGGAGCCAAAGAGGTCGTGGTGGATGGCAAAGAGGCCAAAATGCAAACAGTAATGTTGAATGCTACTACTGTGGTAAAATGGGTCATATGGCTAAAGACTGCTATAAAAAGCAGAATGACATCATGAATGGAAAACTGCAACAAGGAAATTATGCATCTTCCAGTAGACAGGGTGATGACAGAAATGAGCATTTGTTTATGGTGCAGCACATGAACAATTCTATGACAAGTGCAGAAGAAAGCAATGATGTGTGGTATGTTGATTCAGGTGCATCAAACCACATGACAGGTCATGCAGAATGGATGGAGGATGCAAGGAAAATGGAAAAACCAGGATTTGTGGAGACTGGTGATGATACTGCACATCCTATTGTGCAGATTGGAAAAATTCCTTTGTCTATGCAGGATCGGAAAAAGAAATACCTGTCCGATGTATTTCATGTCCCGAATATCACCAAGAATCTGGTTTCTGTTGGTCAAATGGTTGAGCAGGGCTTGCAGGTCAAATTTAATCCTCATGGATGCTTTGTTGAGGATATGAAAAATAAAGGTCGCTTGATAGCAAAAGGAAAGAAGAAGGGCAGAATGTTTACATTGGATGCAGACATGTCTGAATTGAGTGCAGCAATGTTTGCACATGGGACCGGTGTAGTTGCATATATTGATATCTGGCATAAACGCATTGGTCATGTTAATGTACAGCGACTTAAATCAATGCAGGCCCAAAATATTGTTGCAGGATTGCCTAGATTCAAGGTTGCAGAAATGCATAAGGTATGTGAAGCCTGTCAGTTTGGAAAACAGGCAAGGAAACCATTTCCTAGACATGTTCAAGAGAGTAAGAAGCCATTGGAATTAATCCACTCTGATGTGTGGACTACTAAAGCTGCATCTCTTGGAGGCTGTCATTATTTTGTTACTTTTATTGATGACTATAGCAGAAAAGTTTAGGTGTATTTTATGAAAAAGAAAAGTGAAGTTTTTGGGCATTTCAAAACTCTTAAAGCCTTGGTTGAAAAAGAAACAGGCCTGCAAATAAAATGCCTAAGGTCAGATGGAGGGGGAGAGTACCTCTCAAATGAGTTTGCAAGGTTCTTGCAGGAGCATGGCATAAAGCAGCAATATTCATGTAGTCATACTCCACAACAAAATGGAATTGCAGAAAGAAAAAACAGGCATATTGGAGAGGTATCTCGTGCCATGCTCAATGAAAAAGACCTGCCAGATTTCTGTTGGGCTGAAGCAGTTGCTATAGCAGTCTACATAATGAACAGGACTCCCACTGCAGCAATACATGGGATGACTCCAGAGGAGAGGTATACTGGTAGGAAACCAGATATTTCTCATTTGAAAATTTTTGGTTGCATTGCCTATGTACATGTGCCAGATGAGTTGAGATCCAAGTTGGATCCAAAAGCTGAGAAGTGCATCTTTATTGGTTACTCTCTGCAGCAAAAAGGGCATAAATACTATAACCCTTCTACTCGTAAGTTTATAGTGAGCAGAGATGTTGTTTTTGATGAGATGAGTAGCTGGTATAAACCAGTAAATGTGATTGATGATGTAGATGCACAAAATGGTAATGCTGCACAGAATTCACAGCAGCAGTCACAAAATATTAGTGGACCTGGAGCGTCCTCTAGCAGTGGTTCACACTCTTCGCCATGGACAGGCAGATTGAGATCAGGAGAATCTTCTCAAAGCAATGCAGATAGTGGTATGCAGGTATCACGAAAAGGAAAAGAGAAGGTAGATCAGCCCATGTTTGATGTGAATGCAGGTCACTCTTATGTGGATGGCGAATCCAGTGGCTCAGAACAGAGCATTGATGATGAGTTGGGTATTCCTTCTATTGCTACACCTGGAGTAAGGAAGACCAGGGATGTTTTGAGAGCACCTGGGAGTGAACCCACTTTGCGCAGGTCTACCAGAGTTAGGTATCCTGTGGATAGGCTGAAATATGATGGATTTACAGCCATTCACTATGCATATATGGTCAAGGTGATACAGGAACCAGAACCCACTTCTTTTGAGCAAGCCATGGGAAAAGAAAAATGGGAGAAAGCCATGGATGAAGAAATGGATGCCTTGGAAGCAAATGCTATATGGGAATTGATACCTTTGCCTAAAGGTAAGAATGCAATTGGCTGTAAGTGGGTTTATAAGGTGAAGCACAATGCAGATGGTTCTATGAACAGATACAAGGCAAGATTAGTAGTCAAGGGTTATGCACAAACATATGGCATTGACTATGAAGAAACATTCAGTCCGATTGCAAGGATGGCAACCGTAAGAGCAGTCATTGCTATGGCTGCATCAAAGGGATGGTCTTTACATCAGATGGATGTAAAGAATGCCTTCTTGCATGGTGATTTGCAAGAAGAGGTCTATATGGAGCAGCCACCAGGTTATGTGCATGCTGTTCATCCTGAGTTTGTTTGCAGGTTGAAGAAAGCCTTGTATGGCTTGAAGCAAGCACCTAGAGCATGGTCTGACAAGATAGGGCAGTATCTTGTCACTATTGGCTTTCAGATTTCCAAGGCAGATTTCTCACTTTATGTGAGAAAGACAGAGAAAGGTATTATGCTGCTTGTCATTTATGTTGATGATTTGATTATGACAGGTGACAGTGATAAAGATATCCTTCATGTGAAAATGCTATTGAAGCAAAAGTTTGAGATGAAGGATTTGGGAGAGCTGCGTTATTTCTTGGGCATTGAGGTGATTAGATCACCAAGTGGGATACAGCTCTTGCAGAGGCAGTATGGATTGGACATGCTGTCCAAATATGGGATGACAGGCTGTAAGCCTATTTCAGTTCCTTTGGATCAGAATGTGAAGCTAAGTGCAGATGCAGGTGAGCTTCTGGAAGACCCTACTATGTACAGACGCATAGTAGGAAGCTTGATTTATATGACTATTACCAGGCCAGATTTGAGCTATGCTGTTGGATTGGTAAGTCAGTTTATGCAGGCTCCAAGGAAACTGCATTTGGATGCAGCTAGACGCATACTCAGGTATGTGAAGTCCACATTGCAGTATGGACTATTTTATGAGACTGGGATTCAGATACAGTTGCATGGATACACTGATGCTGATTGGGCTGGTAGTATTTCTGATAGACGATCTACCAGTGGATATGTGTTCTCTTTTGGGAGTGCTGCAGTCACTTGGAGCAGCAAGAAACAGCCTACAGTTGCCTTGTCGAGCACAGAGGCTGAGTACAGGGGTGCAGCAATGGCTGCATGTGAGGTAGCTTGGTTGCATAAGCTACTTTATGATATGCATCAGTCTATAGATGGGCCAGTTGTCATTTATTGTGACAACATGAGTAGTATACACTTGGCAAATAACCCAGTCTATCATGCTAGAACAAAGCACATTGAGGTGCATTATCACTATGTGCGAGAGAGGGTTTTACTAGGTCTTATTGATCTAGTTTATGTCAGCACAGAGGATCAGGTAGCTGACATATTTATGAAGGCATTGGGCGCAGAGAAGCTGCGCAAGTTCAGAGACTTGCTTGGTGTGCAGGAATTGGGATAGAGCTCAAGGGGGAGTGTTGAGATATCGAGCTCCACTCGTGATACGCCAGGGTGACCGTTGTGTATTTATGTCACCGACTTGTCAGTTGCAGACGCGGTTGGTACACCGCCCATGAATAATAGCTACATGATAGCTATCCTTATCTACTCTATTTCGTGGCTCGGTTAGTATGCCACCTTAGTTAGTTGAGTTTGGTTTGAGACCCATATATAGGGTTCTTCTATTTCTTTGTATGAGAGAGTTCTTTTTGGCTTACACAACTAAGAAGAGGAAAACTGTTTTCAGCCTCCACCCTTGTGTGTATTCCCCCATTGTGCAAGCAAGAAAGCTACAAGTGAGACTCCTTCCTTCTCTCCCACAATCTTGACAAAGTTACTACTAGGAAAGTATTTCCCGCAGCACAGAGGAGCGGAAAACGAAAAAAAAAAAGAAATAGCAAAAAAGGCGCAGGATAAAAGCAGAAAAAGGCACCTTGACCGGTAACCAGACCCTGAGAAATTTAAATATTCGGGCACGACCCTCAGAAAGTCTTAGTGTTGCCCCAAGGCAACAAAAGAGTAAAAGGTGCACCATTAAATATGGAAGCGCTCCCGAATCCTTGTAAAAGAGTGCCAAGCTCGCTCCTGTGCAAATTGTACGCATTAGTTGGGAATAGGATGAAATTAGAGTGGTGGGAAATGGGAAAAAGGGCCTAGGCTACGGCGGGCCATGTAAAAAAGGAAAAAAGGGGATGACCGCCCAAAAGGGATTTAGGGTTTTGTATATAAAGTTGAAAAGTGAATGAGAAGCTCATTCTTTGGTGTGTGGCAAAGAAGAAGTCTTCTTCTCCCTCTCTTCTTCTCTCCTTCTTGCTTGTGTGTGCTCTTGAGAGAGGGAGTGTGAGAGTGTGAGGGAGTGAGTGTGAGTGGGAGTGGAAGTGAGGGATCAAGAGGGTGAAGCTTTTCACCATCTCCTTTCTTCTTCTTCTCTTATCTTCTCTTCTCTTCTCGTGCACGCGCAGCTATGGAGGATGGAGCTTGGAGATGGAGGAGGCTTGAGGATACTTGAGCTAGCATCGAGAATCATGGAGCTATCGGAGTGCAAGAGAGAGGAGGGTACTCGATCAAGCATCAAGGTAAGCTCATTACTTGTAGGATCGACGGCGCATTGACTAGGTGAGAGATAGCCATTAGAGCTCGCTTGGAATGCTTGAAACAATAAGCGGTCCGTGGGACTTGGCGGTTGAGCAAAAGCTCCCACATTTTGGTTCCATTGCTAGGACCAACAGATTCAAGCTTGAGCACTTGCGCGCCTCATATCGAGTATCGAAGTAGGGGATTCATCCCCGAAACGGAGCTTGAGATAGGTAGGAAGCTTGGGTGTTTTTTATCTTCAAAACAAGTAAGTATTTTGGGATATTTTGGTTGTTTAATGATTGGAAAACATGGAGAATCTATTTCATTTTTTTGCCTTCGATCTTTGTTGCATTTAACATAGGTTAGAGTTAGGAAATCGAACTGGAAAAGGGTAGGGTTTACTGTTTCAAAACAGGGCAAAACAGGGTAAAAATCGTGCAAAATGGGTAAAATGCTCGCTAATGATGCCTAAGATCGGCAAGTGAGCGATTGGGGGCATCAATGCCACACTGGGGAAGGCATATAAGAGCCAGGAGGCCAAGGGAGAGTTCATTTGTGCCATTTCAGTGAGAGAGAGAGAGAGAGATAGAGAGCTCCAGCCTGTGTCGATTCGATCCCATCACCGACCCACTTACCGGCCCGTTCAGGTATGCGAATCTCTCCCTCTACGTCCCTAGATAGGATCTGGAAGTGCATGACCACGTAGCCGGCCTACATTTGGTGAATCGATCGAAATCGCGTTCGCGTGGGTCACGCGTGCCGCGTTCGGCCCGTCTGAGTGGCCTTTCCTGGGCCGAGTCCCAGAATCGGCCCTCGGCCCTTGTCATTCGGCCCACACGCCAAAACCCTAGTCGGCCCTTGGACCACCGTCCGAGGCAAGTGTCCGAGTCAACCCATTCGGCCGTCCGAGTTAGAGCTTTTTGCCACGTGGCACATCCGCGACCTCGGCCCGTCCGAGTCTCAAATTTGGCTCTCGGCCCAAGTATCGTTCAGCCCGTCTGAGTCACCTTGTTTGAATTTGCTATTTGGCCTGTCCGAATCGAAACCATCCGAGTCTATCCCCGAAATTTGGCCCTCGGCCGTGTGCCATTCGGCCCATCCAAGTGACCTACTCGGACCCTGCAATTCGAACCAATTGGTCCGAGTACAACTTTTTGTCAAATTTTTCAGAAATTTGACTTGACCCGCAAATACATAGCAGCGCAAACTGTCGAAACCCTTTGGGCGCTCAGAACTTGATTCTGGCACATGTGATAAGAGAAATTGTAGTGCTCAGCCGCTTAACGGCTAGAAGTGGACAGTTGTGGGACCCAAGGACTTAGATGCGAGCCGCTGAGCCGTAAAACCTGATCGACCGAAAATGAACAAGGCAACATATGAGGAAACCCTAAATCCTGACAAAACGGCCAAAAAATGGATCTACAATCCTATCAGGCCCAAAACAAGTGAGAGTGTGTAAGACGCTGAGGAATTGCTTGCTGCACTCACATTGAATCTCCGCACTTGAAGTACACTTAAGAAAGCTGAAAGCCTGATTGGGCACAAGTGCACGAGAAACAACACGCGCACCGAGTGACCATAAATTGAGGTTTGTATTCAATAACCAAAGGAACTCACTCAGATAAACCACTCAAGGAACCCACCAATAGGAGAGGACCCAAGATATAGACAAACCATCAAAGCACATAATAGGACCAAGCAGGGAACGTCAATGACGGGGATCTATCAAGTCCATTCAACCTGATCGACAGCGTAGTGGAGCGCGAGAACTCAACCATGACGGAAGAGAGCTCAGACCATCGGTCTAATGAGGAGCT